>NW_026778101.1:0-41027 GCF_028023285.1 Balaenoptera ricei | reverse complement strand
TGGTTAGTGTTAGGTTTAGGGCTCAGTTTAGGGTACGGGTTAGGATTAGGGTACGTGTTAGGGTTAGGGTAGGGGTTAGGGTTAGGGTACGCGTTAGGGTTAGGGTAGTTATTAAACCTATCCCACTCTCTAGATACCCCTTAGCACGTAAAGGAATATTATTTGGGGGTCCAGCCATGGAGAAGAGTTTAGACACTGGATAAGATAAGGAACACACCCATTATAAAGAAATCACATTAGGATTCTCTTTTTAAGCTGTTTCTTAAAACACTAGTGCTTAGGAAATCTATTGGAGGCAGAAGCAGTCAAGGGTAGCCTAGGGTTAGGGTTAGGCTTAGGGTTAGGCTTAGGGTACGGCTTAGGGTACGGGTTCGGGGAGGGGTTCGGGTACGGCGTAGGGTATGGGTTAGGGTTAGGGTTAGGGTTAGTGTTAGGGTTAGGGCTCGGTTTAGGGTACGGGTTAGGATTAGGGTACTTGTTAGGGTTAGGGTAGGGGTTAGGGTTAGGGTACGCGTTAGGGTTAGGGTAGTTATTAAACCTATCCCACTCTCTAGATACCCCTTAGCACGTAAAGGAATATTATTTGGGGGTCCAGCCATGGAGAAGAGTTTAGACACTAGGATAAGATAAGGAACACACCCATTATAAAGAAATCACATTAGGATTCTCTTTTTAAGCTCTTCCTTAAAACACTAGTGCTTAGGAAATCTATTGGAGGCAGAAGCAGTCAAGGGTAGCCTAGGGTTAGGGTTAGGCTTAGGGTTAGGGTTAGGGTACGGCTTAGGATACGGGTTCGGGTAGGGGTGCGGGTATGGCGTAGAGTATGGGTTAGGGTTAGGGTTAGTGTTAGTGATAGGGTTAGGTCTCGGTTTAGGGTACGGGTTAGGATTAGGGTACGTGTTAGGGTTAGGGTAGGGGTTAGGGTTAGGGTACGCGTTAGGGTTAGGGTAGTTATTAAGCCTATCCAACTCTCTAGGTACCCCTTAGCACGTAAAGGAATATTATTTGGGGGTCCAGCCATGGAGAAGAGTTTAGACACTGGGATAAGATAAGGAACACACCCATTATAAAGAAATCACATTAGGATTCTCTTTTTATGCTGTTCCTTAAAACACTAGTGCTTAGGAAATCTATTGGAGGCAGAAGCAGTCAAGGGTAGCCTAGGGTTAGGGTTAGGCTTAGGGTTAGGCTTAGGGTACGGCTTAGGATACGGGTTCGGGGAGGGGTGCGGGTACGGCGTAGGGTATGGGTTAGGGTTAGGGTTAGGGTTAGTGTTAGGGTTAGGGCTCGGTTTAGGGTACGGGTTAGGATTAGGGTACGTGTTAGGGTTAGGGTAGGGGTTAGGGTTAGGGTACGCGTTAGGGTTAGGGTAGTTATTAAACCTATCCCACTCTCTAGACACTCCTTAGCACGTAAAGGAATATTATTTGGGGGTCCAGCCATGGAGAAGAGTTTAGACACTGGGATAAGATAAGGAACACACCCATTACAAAGAAATCACATTAGGATTCTCTTTTAAGCTGTTCCTTAAAACACTAGTGCTTAGGAAATCTATTGGAGGCAGAAGCAGTCAAGGGTAGCCTAGGGTTAGGGTTAGGCTTAGGGTTAGGCTTAGGGTACGGCTTAGGGTACGGGTTCGGGGAGGGTTTCGGGTACGGCGTAGGGTATGGGTTAGGGTTAGGGTTAGGGTTAGTGTTAGGGTTAGGGCTCGGTTTAGGGTACGGGTTAGGATTAGGGTACTTGTTAGGGTTAGGGTAGGGGTTAGGGTTAGGGTACGCGTTAGGGTTAGGGTAGTTATTAAACCTATCCCACTCTCTAGATACCCCTTAGCACGTAAAGGAATATTATTTGGGGGTCCAGCCATGGAGAAGAGTTTAGACACTAGGATAAGATAAGGAACACACCCATTATAAAGAAATCACATTAGGATTCTCTTTTTAAGCTCTTCCTTAAAACACTAGTGCTTAGGAAATCTATTGGAGGCAGAAGCAGTCAAGGGTAGCCTAGGGTTAGGGTTAGGCTTAGGGTTAGGGTTAGGGTACGGCTTAGGATACGGGTTCGGGTAGGGGTGCGGGTACGGCGTAGAGTATGGGTTAGGGTTAGGGTTAGTGTTAGTGATAGGGTTAGGTCTCGGTTTAGGGTACGGGTTAGGATTAGGGTACGTGTTAGGGTTAGGGTAGGGGTTAGGGTTAGGGTACGTGTTAGGGTTAGGTTAGTTATTAAACCTATCCCACTCTCTAGACACTCCTTAGCACGTAAAGGTATATTATTTGGGGCTCCAGCTATGGAGAAGAGTCTAGACACTGGGATAAGATAAGGAACACACCCATTATAAAGAAATCACATTAGGATTCTCTTTTTAAGCTGTTCCTTAAAACACTAGTGCTTAGGAAATCTATTGGAGGCAGAAGCAGTCAAGGGTAGCCTAGGGTTAGGGTTAGGCTTAGGGTTAGGCTTAGGGTACGGCTTAGGGTACGGGTTCGGGGAGGGGTGCGGGTACGGCGTAGGGTATGGGTTAGGGTTAGGGTTAGGGTTAGTGTTAGGGTTAGGGCTCGGTTTAGGGTACGGGTTAGGATTAGGGTACGTGTTAGGGTTAGGGTAGGGGTTAGGGTTAGGGTACGCGTTAGGGTTAGGGTAGTTATTAAACCTATCCCACTCTCTAGATACCCCTTAGCACGTAAAGGAATATTATTTGGGGGTCCAGCCATGGAGAAGAGTTTAGACACTAGGATAAGATACGGAACACACCCATTATAAAGAAATCACATTAGGATTCTCTTTTTAGGCTGTTCCTTAAAACACTAGTGCTTAGGAAATCTATTGGAGGCAGAAGGATTCAAGGGTAGCCTAGGGTTAGGGTTAGGCTTAGGGTTAGTGTTAGGGTACGGCTTAGGGTACGGATTCGGGGAGGGGTGCGTGTACGGCGTAGGGTATGGGTTAGGGTTAGGGTTAGGGTTAGTGATAGGGTTAGGGCTCGGTTTAGGGTACGGGTTAGGATTAGGGTACGTGTTAGGGTTAGGGTAGGGTTTAGGGTTAGGGTACGCGTTAGGGTTAGGGTAGTTATTAAACCTATCCCACTCTCTAGATACCCCTTAGCACGTAAAGGAATATTATTTGGGGGTCCAGCCATGGAGAAGAGTTTAGACACTGGGATAAGATAAGGAACACACCCATTATAAAGAAATCACATTAGGATTCTCTTTTTAAGCTGTTTCTTAAAACACTAGTGCTTAGGAAATCTATTGGAGGCAGAAGCAGTCAAGGGTAGCCTAGGGTTAGGGTTAGGCTTAGGGTTAGGCTTAGGGTACGGCTTAGGGTACGGGTTCGGGGAGGGTTTCGGGTATGGCGTAGGGTATGGGTTAGGGTTAGGGTTAGGGTTAGTGTTAGGGTTAGGGCTCGGTTTAGGGTACGGGTTAGGATTAGGGTACTTGTTAGGGTTAGGGTAGGGGTTAGGGTTAGGGTACGCGTTAGGGTTAGGGTAGTTATTAAACCTATCCCTCTCTCTAGATACCCCTTAGCACGTAAAGGAATATTATTTGGGGGTCCAGCCATGGAGAAGAGTTTAGACACTAGGATAAGATAAGGAACACACCCATTATAAAGAAATCACATTAGGATTCTCTTTTTAAGCTCTTCCTTAAAACACTAGTGCTTAGGAAATCTATTGGAGGCAGAAGCAGTCAAGGGTAGCCTAGGGTTAGGGTTAGGCTTAGGGTTAGGGTTAGGGTACGGCTTAGGATACGGGTTCGGGGAGGGGTGCGGGTACGGCGTAGGGTATGGGTTAGGGTTAGGGTTAGGGTTAGTGTTAGGGTTAGGGCTCGGTTTAGGGTACGGGTTAGGATTAGGGTACGTGTTAGGGTTAGGGTAGGGGTTAGGGTTAGGGTACGCGTTAGGGTTAGGGTAGTTATTAAACCTATCCCACTCTCTAGACACTCCTTAGCACGTAAAGGAATATTATTTGGGGGTCCAGCCATGGAGAAGAGTTTAGACACTGGGATAAGATAAGGAACACACCCATTACAAAGAAATCACATTAGGATTCTCTTTTTAAGCTGTTCCTTAAAACACTAGTGCTTAGGAAATCTATTGGAGGCAGAAGCAGTCAAGGGTAGCCTAGGGTTAGGGTTAGGCTTAGGGTTAGGCTTAGGGTACGGCTTAGGGTACGGGTTCGGGGAGGGTTTCGGGTACGGCGTAGGGTATGGGTTAGGGTTAGGGTTAGGGTTAGTGTTAGGGTTAGGGCTCGGTTTAGGGTACGGGTTAGGATTAGGGTACTTGTTAGGGTTAGGGTAGGGGTTAGGGTTAGGGTACGCGTTAGGGTTAGGGTAGTTATTAAACCTATCCCACTCTCTAGATACCCCTTAGCACGTAAAGGAATATTATTTGGGGGTCCAGCCATGGAGAAGAGTTTAGACACTAGGATAAGATAAGGAACACACCCATTATAAAGAAATCACATTAGGATTCTCTTTTTAAGCTCTTCCTTAAAACACTAGTGCTTAGGAAATCTATTGGAGGCAGAAGCAGTCAAGGGTAGCCTAGGGTTAGGGTTAGGCTTAGGGTTAGGGTTAGGGTACGGCTTAGGATACGGGTTCGGGTAGGGGTGCGGGTACGGCGTAGAGTATGGGTTAGGGTTAGGGTTAGTGTTAGTGATAGGGTTAGGTCTCGGTTTAGGGTACGGGTTAGGATTAGGGTACGTGTTAGGGTTAGGGTAGGGGTTAGGGTTAGGGTACGTGTTAGGGTTAGGTTAGTTATTAAACCTATCCCACTCTCTAGACACTCCTTAGCACGTAAAGGTATATTATTTGGGGCTCCAGCTATGGAGAAGAGTCTAGACACTGGGATAAGATAAGGAACACACCCATTATAAAGAAATCACATTAGGATTCTCTTTTTAAGCTGTTCCTTAAAACACTAGTGCTTAGGAAATCTATTGGAGGCAGAAGCAGTCAAGGGTAGCCTAGGGTTAGGGTTAGGCTTAGGGTTAGGCTTAGGGTACGGCTTAGGGTACGGGTTCGGGGAGGGGTGCGGGTACGGCGTAGGGTATGGGTTAGGGTTAGGGTTAGGGTTAGTGTTAGGGTTAGGGCTCGGTTTAGGGTACGGGTTAGGATTAGGGTACGTGTTAGGGTTAGGGTAGGGGTTAGGGTTAGGGTACGCGTTAGGGTTAGGGTAGTTATTAAACCTATCCCACTCTCTAGATACCCCTTAGCACGTAAAGGAATATTATTTGGGGGTCCAGCCATGGAGAAGAGTTTAGACACTAGGATAAGATACGGAACACACCCATTATAAAGAAATCACATTAGGATTCTCTTTTTAGGCTGTTCCTTAAAACACTAGTGCTTAGGAAATCTATTGGAGGCAGAAGGATTCAAGGGTAGCCTAGGGTTAGGGTTAGGCTTAGGGTTAGTGTTAGGGTACGGCTTAGGGTACGGATTCGGGGAGGGGTGCGTGTACAGCGTAGGGTATGGGTTAGGGTTAGGGTTAGGGTTAGTGATAGGGTTAGGGCTCGGTTTAGGGTACGGGTTAGGATTAGGGTACGTGTTAGGGTTAGGGTAGGGTTTAGGGTTAGGGTACGCGTTAGGGTTAGGGTAGTTATTAAACCTATCCCACTCTCTAGATACCCCTTAGCACGTAAAGGAATATTATTTGGGGGTCCAGCCATGGAGAAGAGTTTAGACACTGGGATAAGATAAGGAACACACCCATTATAAAGAAATCACATTAGGATTCTCTTTTTAAGCTGTTTCTTAAAACACTAGTGCTTAGGAAATCTATTGGAGGCAGAAGCAGTCAAGGGTAGCCTAGGGTTAGGGTTAGGCTTAGGGTTAGGCTTAGGGTACGGCTTAGGGTACGGGTTCGGGGAGGGTTTCGGGTATGGCGTAGGGTATGGGTTAGGGTTAGGGTTAGGGTTAGTGTTAGGGTTAGGGCTCGGTTTAGGGTACGGGTTAGGATTAGGGTACTTGTTAGGGTTAGGGTAGGGGTTAGGGTTAGGGTACGCGTTAGGGTTAGGGTAGTTATTAAACCTATCCCACTCTCTAGATACCCCTTAGCACGTAAAGGAATATTATTTGGGGGTCCAGCCATGGAGAAGAGTTTAGACACTAGGATAAGATAAGGAACACACCCATTATAAAGAAATCACATTAGGATTCTCTTTTTAAGCTCTTCCTTAAAACACTAGTGCTTAGGAAATCTATTGGAGGCAGAAGCAGTCAAGGGTAGACTAGGGTTACGGTTAGGCTTAGGGTTAGGGTTAGGGTACGGCTTAGGATACGGGTTCGGGTAGGGGTGCGGGTATGGCGTAGAGTATGGGTTAGGGTTAGGGTTAGTGTTAGTGATAGGGTTAGGTCTCGGTTTAGGGTACGGGTTAGGATTAGGGTACGTGTTAGGGTTAGGGTAGGGGTTAGGGTTAGGGTACGCGTTAGGGTTAGGGTAGTTATTAAGCCTATCCAACTCTCTAGGTACCCCTTAGCACGTAAAGGAATATTATTTGGGGGTCCAGCCATGGAGAAGAGTTTAGACACTGGGATAAGATAAGGAACACACCCATTATAAAGAAATCACATTAGGATTCTCTTTTTATGCTGTTCCTTAAAACACTAGTGCTTAGGAAATCTATTGGAGGCAGAAGCAGTCAAGGGTAGCCTAGGGTTAGGGTTAGGCTTAGGGTTAGGCTTAGGGTACGGCTTAGGATACGGGTTCGGGGAGGGTTTCGGGTACGGCGTAGGGTATGGGTTAGGGTTAGGGTTAGGGTTAGTGTTAGGGTTAGGGCTCGGTTTAGGGTACGGGTTAGGATTAGGGTACGTGTTAGGGTTAGGGTAGGGGTTAGGGTTAGGGTACGCGTTAGGGTTAGAGTAGTTATTAAACCTATCCCACTCTCTAGACACTCCTTAGCACGTAAAGGAATATTATTTGGGGGTCCAGCCATGGAGAAGAGTTTAGACACTGGGATAAGATAAGGAACACACCCATTACAAAGAAATCACATTAGGATTCTCTTTTTAAGCTGTTCCTTAAAACACTAGTGCTTAGGAAATCTATTGGAGGCAGAAGCATTCAAGGGTAGCCTAGGGTTAGGGTTAGGCTTAGGGTTAGGCTTAGGGTACGGCTTAGGGTACGGGTTCGGGGAGGGTTTCGGGTACGGCGTAGGGTATGGGTTAGGGTTAGGGTTAGGGTTAGTGTTAGGGTTAGGGCTCGGTTTAGGGTACGGGTTAGGATTAGGGTACTTGTTAGGGTTAGGGTAGGGGTTAGGGTTAGGGTACGCGTTAGGGTTAGGGTAGTTATTAAACCTATCCCACTCTCTAGATACCCTTTAGCACGTAAAGGAATATTATTTGGGGGTCCAGCCATGGAGAAGAGTTTAGACACTAGGATAAGATAAGGAACACACCCATTATAAAGAAATCACATTAGGATTCTCTTTTTAAGCTCTTCCTTAAAACACTAGTGCTTAGGAAATCTATTGGAGGCAGAAGCAGTCAAGGGTAGCCTAGGGTTAGGGTTAGGCTTAGGGTTAGGGTTAGGGTACGGCTTAGGATACGGGTTCGGGTAGGCGTGCGGGTACGGCGTAGAGTATGGGTTAGGGTTAGGGTTAGTGTTAGTGATAGGGTTAGGTCTCGGTTTAGGGTACGGGTTAGGATTAGGGTACGTGTTAGGGTTAGGGTAGGGGTTAGGGTTAGGGTACGCGTTAGGGTTAGGGTAGTTATTAAGCCTATCCAACTCTCTAGGTACCCCTTAGCACGTAAAGGAATATTATTTGGGGGTCCAGCCATGGAGAAGAGTTTAGACACTGGGATAAGATAAGGAACACACCCATTATAAAGAAATCACATTAGGATTCTCTTTTTAAGCTGTTCCTTAAAACACTAGTGCTTAGGAAATCTATTGGAGGCAGAAGCAGTCAAGGGTAGCCTAGTGTTAGGTTTAGGCTTAGGGTAAGGTTTAGGGTACGGCTTAGGGTACGGGTTCGGGGAGGGGTGCGGGTACGGCGTAGGGTATGGGTTAGGGTTAGGGTTAGGGTTAGTGTTAGGGTTAGGGCTCGGTTTAGGGTACGGGTTAGGAATAGGGTACGTGTTAGGGTTAGGGTAGGGGTTAGGGTTAGGGTACGTGTTAGGGTTAGGGTAGTTATTAAACCTATCCCACTCTCTAGACACCCCTTAGCACGTAAAGGTATATTATTTGGGGCTCCAGCCATGGAGAAGAATTTAGACACTGGGATAAGATAAGGAACACACCCATTATAAAGAAATCACATTAGGATTCTCTTTTTAAGCTGTTCCTTCAAACACTAGTGCTTAGGAAATCTATTGGAGGCAGAAGCAGTCAAGGGTAGCCTAGGGTTAGGGTTAGGCTTAGGGTTAGGCTTAGGGTACGGCTTAGGGTACGGGTTCGGGGAGGGGTGCGGGTACGGCGTAGGGTATGGGTTAGGGTTAGGGTTAGGGTTAGTGTTAGGGTTAGGGCTCGGTTTAGGGTACGGGTTAGGATTAGGGTACGTGTTAGGGTTAGGGTAGGGGTTAGGGTTAGGGTACGCGTTAGGGTTAGGGTAGTTATTAAACCTATCCCACTCTCTAGACACTCCTTAGCACGTAAAGGAATATTATTTGGGGGTCCAGCCATGGAGAAGAGTTTAGACACTGGGATAAGATAAGGAACACACCCATTACAAAGAAATCACATTAGGATTCTCTTTTTAAGCTGTTCCTTAAAACACTAGTGCTTAGGAAATCTATTGGAGGCAGAAGCAGTCAAGGGTAGCCTAGGGTTAGGGTTAGGCTTAGGGTTAGGCTTAGGGTACGGCTTAGGGTACGGGTTCGGGGAGGGTTTCGGGTACGGCGTAGGGTATGGGTTAGGGTTAGGGTTAGGGTTAGTGTTAGGGTTAGGGCTCGGTTTAGGGTACGGTTTAGGATTAGGGTACTTGTTAGGGTTAGGGTAGGGGTTAGGGTTAGGGTACGCGTTAGGGTTAGGGTAGTTATTAAACCTATCCCACTCTCTAGATACCCCTTAGCACGTAAAGGAATATTATTTGGGGGTCCAGCCATGGAGAAGAGTTTAGACACTAGGATAAGATAAGGAACACACCCATTATAAAGAAATCACATTAGGATTCTCTTTTTAAGCTCTTCCTTAAAACACTAGTGCTTAGGAAATCTATTGGAGGCAGAAGCAGTCAAGGGTAGCCTAGGGTTAGGGTTAGGCTTAGGGTTAGGGTTAGGGTACGGCTTAGGATACGGGTTCGGGTAGGGGTGCGGGTACGGCGTAGAGTATGGGTTAGGGTTAGGGTTAGTGTTAGTGATAGGGTTAGGTCTCGGTTTAGGGTACGGGTTAGGATTAGGGTACGTGTTAGGGTTAGGGTAGGGGTTAGGGTTAGGGTACGTGTTAGGGTTAGGTTAGTTATTAAACCTATCCCACTCTCTAGACACTCCTTAGCACGTAAAGGTATATTATTTGGGGCTCCAGCTATGGAGAAGAGTCTAGACACTGGGATAAGATAAGGAACACACCCATTATAAAGAAATCACATTAGGATTCTCTTTTTAAGCTGTTCCTTAAAACACTAGTGCTTAGGAAATCTATTGGAGGCAGAAGCAGTCAAGGGTAGCCTAGGGTTAGGGTTAGGCTTAGGGTTAGGCTTAGGGTACGGCTTAGGGTACGGGTTCGGGGAGGGGTGCGGGTACGGCGTAGGGTATGGGTTAGGGTTAGGGTTAGGGTTAGTGTTAGGGTTAGGGCTCGGTTTAGGGTACGGGTTAGGATTAGGGTACGTGTTAGGGTTAGGGTAGGGGTTAGGGTTAGGGTACGCGTTAGGGTTAGGGTAGTTATTAAACCTATCCCACTCTCTAGATACCCCTTAGCACGTAAAGGAATATTATTTGGGGGTCCAGCCATGGAGAAGAGTTTAGACACTAGGATAAGATACGGAACACACCCATTATAAAGAAATCACATTAGGATTCTCTTTTTAGGCTGTTCCTTAAAACACTAGTGCTTAGGAAATCTATTGGAGGCAGAAGGATTCAAGGGTAGCCTAGGGTTAGGGTTAGGCTTAGGGTTAGTGTTAGGGTACGGCTTAGGGTACGGATTCGGGGAGGGGTGCGTGTACGGCGTAGGGTATGGGTTAGGGTTAGGGTTAGGGTTAGTGATAGGGTTAGGGCTCGGTTTAGGGTACGGGTTAGGATTAGGGTACGTGTTAGGGTTAGGGTAGGGTTTAGGGTTAGGGTACGCGTTAGGGTTAGGGTAGTTATTAAACCTATCCCACTCTCTAGATACCCCTTAGCACGTAAAGGAATATTATTTGGGGGTCCAGCCATGGAGAAGAGTTTAGACACTGGGATAAGATAAGGAACACACCCATTATAAAGAAATCACATTAGGATTCTCTTTTTAAGCTGTTTCTTAAAACACTAGTGCTTAGGAAATCTATTGGAGGCAGAAGCAGTCAAGGGTAGCCTAGGGTTAGGGTTAGGCTTAGGGTTAGGCTTAGGATACGGCTTAGGGTACGGGTTCGGGGAGGGGTGCGGGTACGGCGTAGGGTATGGGTTAGGGTTAGGGTTAGGGTTAGTGTTAGGGTTAGGGCTCGGTTTAGGGTACGGGTTAGGATTAGGGTACGTGTTAGGGTTAGGGTAGGGGTTAGGGTTAGGGTACGCGTTAGGGTTAGGGTAGTTATTAAACCTATCCCACTCTCTAGATACCCCTTAGCACGTAAAGGAATATTATTTGGGGGTCCAGCCATGGAGAAGAGTTTAGACACTAGGATAAGATAAGGAACACACCCATTATAAAGAAATCACATTAGGATTCTCTTTTTATGCTGTTCCTTAAAACACTAGTGCTTAGGAAATCTATTGGAGGCAGAAGCAGTCAAGGGTAGCCTAGGGTTAGGGTTAGGCTTAGGGTTAGGCTTAGGGTACGGCTTAGGATACGGGTTCGGGGAGGGGTGCGGGTACGGCGTAGGGTATGGGTTAGGGTTAGGGTTAGGGTTAGTGTTAGGGTTAGGGCTCGGTTTAGGGTACGGGTTAGGATTAGGGTACGTGTTAGGGTTAGGGTAGGGGTTAGGGTTAGGGTACGTGTTAGGGTTAGGGTAGTTATTAAACCTATCCCACTCTCTAGACACTCCTTAGCACGTAAAGGAATATTATTTGGGGGTCCAGCCATGGAGAAGAGTTTAGACACTGGGATAAGGACCACACCCATTACAAAGAAATCACATTAGGATTCTCTTTTTAAGCTGTTCCTTAAAACACTAGTGCTTAGGAAATCTATTGGAGGCAGAAGCAGTCAAGGGTAGCCTAGGGTTAGGGTTAGGCTTAGGGTTAGGCTTAGGGTACGGCTTAGGGTACGGGTTCGGGGAGGGGTGCGGGTACGGCATAGGGTATGGGTTAGGGTTAGGGTTAGGGTTAGTGTTAGGGTTAGGGCTCGGTTTAGGGTACGGGTTAGGATTAGGGTACGTGTTAGGGTTAGGGTAGGGGTTAGGGTTAGGGTACGCGTTAGGGTTAGGGTAGTTATTAAACCTATCCCACTCTCTAGATACCCCTTAGCACGTAAAGGAATATTATTTGGGGGTCCAGCCATGGAGAAGAGTTTAGACACTAGTATAAGATAAGGAACACACCCATTATAAAGAAATCACATTAGGATTCTCTTTTTATGCTGTTCCTTAAAACACTAGTGCTTAGGAAATCTATTGGAGGCAGAAGCAGTCAAGGGTAGCCTAGGGTTAGGGTTAGGCTTAGGGTTAGGCTTAGGGTACGGCTTAGGATACGGGTTCGGGGAGGGGTGCGGGTACGGCGTAGGGTATGGGTTAGGGTTAGGGTTAGGGTTAGTGTTAGGGTTAGGGCTCGGTTTAGGGTACGGGTTAGGATTAGGGTACGTGTTAGGGTTAGGGTAGGGGTTAGGGTTAGGGTACGCGTTAGGGTTAGGGTAGTTATTAAACCTATCCCACTCTCTAGACACTCCTTAGCACGTAAAGGAATATTATTTGGGGGTCCAGCCATGGAGAAGAGTTTAGACACTGGGATAAGATAAGGAACACACCCATTACAAAGAAATCACATTAGGATTCTCTTTTTAAGCTGTTCCTTAAAACACTAGTGCTTAGGAAATCTATTGGAGGCAGAAGCAGTCAAGGGTAGCCTAGGGTTAGGGTTAGGCTTAGGGTTAGGCTTAGGGTACGGCTTAGGGTACGGGTTCGGGGAGGGTTTCGGGTACGGCGTAGGGTATGGGTTAGGGTTAGGGTTAGGGTTAGTGTTAGGGTTAGGGCTCGGTTTAGGGTACGGGTTAGGATTAGGGTACTTGTTAGGGTTAGGGTAGGGGTTAGGGTTAGGGTACGCGTTAGGGTTAGGGTAGTTATTAAACCTATCCCACTCTCTAGATACCCCTTAGCACGTAAAGGAATATTATTTGGGGGTCCAGCCATGGAGAAGAGTTTAGACACTAGGATAAGATAAGGAACACACCCATTATAAAGAAATCACATTAGGATTCTCTTTTTAAGCTCTTCCTTAAAACACTAGTGCTTAGGAAATCTATTGGAGGCAGAAGCAGTCAAGGGTAGCCTAGGGTTAGGGTTAGGCTTAGGGTTAGGGTTAGGGTACGGCTTAGGATACGGGTTCGGGTAGGGGTGCGGGTACGGCGTAGAGTATGGGTTAGGGTTAGGGTTAGTGTTAGTGATAGGGTTAGGTCTCGGTTTAGGGTACGGGTTAGGATTAGGGTACGTGTTAGGGTTAGGGTAGGGGTTAGGGTTAGGGTACGCGTTAGGGTTAGGGTAGTTATTAAGCCTATCCAACTCTCTAGGTACCCCTTAGCACGTAAAGGAATATTATTTGGGGGTCCAGCCATGGAGAAGAGTTTAGACACTGGGATAAGATAAGGAACACACCCATTATAAAGAAATCACATTAGGATTCTCTTTTTAAGCTGTTCCTTAAAACACTAGTGCTTAGGAAATCTATTGGAGGCAGAAGCAGTCAAGGGTAGCCTAGGGTTAGGGTTAGGCTTAGGGTTAGGCTTAGGGTACGGCTTAGGATACGGGTTCGGGGAGGGGTGCGCGTACGGCGTAGGGTATGGGTTAGGGTTAGGGTTAGGGTTAGTGTTAGGGTTAGGGCTCGGTTTAGGGTACGGGTTAGGATTAGGGTACGTGTTAGGGTTAGGGTAGGGGTTAGGGTTAGGGTACGCGTTAGGGTTAGGGTAGTTATTAAACCTATCCCACTCTCTAGACACTCCTTAGCACGTAAAGGAATATTATTTGGGGGTCCAGCCATGGAGAAGAGTTTAGACACTGGGATAAGATAAGGAACACACCCATTACAAAGAAATCACATTAGGATTCTCTTTTTAAGCTGTTCCTTAAAACACTAGTGCTTAGGAAATCTATTGGAGGCAGAAGCAGTCAAGGGTAGCCTAGGGTTAGGGTTAGGCTTAGGGTTAGGCTTAGGGTACGGCTTAGGGTACGGGTTCGGGGAGGGTTTCGGGTACGGCGTAGGGTATGGGTTAGGGTTAGGGTTAGGGTTAGTGTTAGGGTTAGGGCTCGGTTTAGGGTACGGGTTAGGATTAGGGTACTTGTTAGGGTTAGGGTAGGGGTTAGGGTTAGGGTACGCGTTAGGGTTAGGGTAGTTATTAAACCTATCCCACTCTCTAGATACCCCTTAGCACGTAAAGGAATATTATTTGGGGGCCCAGCCATGGAGAAGAGTTTAGACACTAGGATAAGATAAGGAACACACCCATTATAAAGAAATCACATTAGGATTCTCTTTTTAAGCTCTTCCTTAAAACACTAGTGCTTAGGAAATCTATTGGAGGCAGAAGCAGTCAAGGGTAGCCTAGGGTTAGGGTTAGGCTTAGGGTTAGGGTTAGGGTACGGCTTAGGATACGGGTTCGGGTAGGGGTGCGGGTACGGCGTAGAGTATGGGTTAGGGTTAGAGTTAGTGTTAGTGATAGGGTTAGGTCTCGGTTTAGGGTACGGGTTAGGATTAGGGTACGTGTTAGGGTTAGGGTAGGGGTTAGGGTTAGGGTACGCGTTAGGGTTAGGGTAGTTATTAAGCCTATCCAACTCTCTAGGTACCCCTTAGCACGTAAAGGAATATTATTTGGGGGTCCAGCCATGGAGAAGAGTTTAGACACTGGGATAAGATAAGGAACACACCCATTATAAAGAAATCACATTAGGATTCTCTTTTTAAGCTGTTCCTTAAAACACTAGTGCTTAGGAAATCTATTGGAGGCAGAAGCAGTCAAGGGTAGCCTAGTGTTAGGTTTAGGCTTAGGGTAAGGTTTAGGGTACGGCTTAGGGTACGGGTTCGGGGAGGGGTGCGGGTACGGCGTAGGGTATGGGTTAGGGTTAGGGTTAGGGTTAGTGTTAGGGTTAGGGCTCGGTTTAGGGTACGGGTTAGGAATAGGGTACGTGTTAGGGTTAGGGTAGGGGTTAGGGTTAGGGTACGCGTTAGGGTTAGGGTAGTTATTAAACCTATCCCACTCTCTAGACACCCCTTAGCACGTAAAGGTATATTATTTGGGGCTCCAGCCATGGAGAAGAATTTAGACACTGGGATAAGATAAGGAACACACCCATTATAAAGAAATCACATTAGGATTCTCTTTTTAAGCTGTTCCTTAAAACACTAGTGCTTAGGAAATCTATTGGAGGCAGAAGCAGTCAAGGGTAGCCTAGGGTTAGGGTTAGGCTTAGGGTTAGGCTTAGGGTACGGCTTAGGATACGGGTTCGGGGAGGGGTGCGGGTACGGCGTAGGGTATGGGTTAGGGTTAGGGTTAGGGTTAGTTTTAGGGTTAGGGCTCGGTTTAGGGTACGGGTTAGGATTAGGGTACGTGTTAGGGTTAGGGTAGGGGTTAGGGTTAGGGTACGTGTTAGGGTTAGGGTAGTTATTAAACCTATCCCACTCTCTAGACACTCCTTAGCACGTAAAGGAATATTATTTGGGGGTCCAGCCATGGAGAAGAGTTTAGACACTGGGATAAGGACCACACCCATTACAAAGAAATCACATTAGGATTCTCTTTTTAAGCTGTTCCTTAAAACACTAGTGCTTAGGAAATCTATTGGAGGCAGAAGCAGTCAAGGGTAGCCTAGGGTTAGGGTTAGGCTTAGGGTTAGGCTTAGGGTACGGCTTAGGGTACGGGTTCGGGGAGGGGTGCGGGTACGGCATAGGGTATGGGTTAGGGTTAGGGTTAGGGTTAGTGTTAGGGTTAGGGCTCGGTTTAGGGTACGGGTTAGGATTAGGGTACGTGTTAGGGTTAGGGTAGGGGTTAGGGTTAGGGTACGCGTTAGGGTTAGGGTAGTTATTAAACCTATCCCACTCTCTAGATACCCCTTAGGACGTAAAGGAATATTATTTGGGGGTCCAGCCATGGAGAAGAGTTTAGACACTAGTATAAGATAAGGAACACACCCATTATAAAGAAATCACATTAGG
Organism: Balaenoptera ricei; assembly: GCF_028023285.1. Classification (NCBI taxonomy): domain Eukaryota; kingdom Metazoa; phylum Chordata; class Mammalia; order Artiodactyla; family Balaenopteridae; genus Balaenoptera; species Balaenoptera ricei. The sequence continues at coordinate 25,605 of NW_026778101.1, read as the reverse complement.
ATTCTCTTTTTATGCTGTTCCTTAAAACACTAGTGCTTAGGAAATCTATTGGAGGCAGAAGCAGTCAAGGGTAGCCTAGGGTTAGGGTTAGGCTTAGGGTTAGGCTTAGGGTACGGCTTAGGATACGGGTTCGGGGAGGGGTGCGGGTACGGCGTAGGGTATGGGTTAGGGTTAGGGTTAGGGTTAGTGTTAGGGTTAGGGCTCGGTTTAGGGTACGGGTTAGGATTAGGGTACGTGTTAGGGTTAGGGTAGGGGTTAGGGTTAGGGTACGCGTTAGGGTTAGGGTAGTTATTAAACCTATCCCACTCTCTAGACACTCCTTAGCACGTAAAGGAATATTATTTGGGGGTCCAGCCATGGAGAAGAGTTTAGACACTGGGATAAGATAAGGAACACACCCATTACAAAGAAATCACATTAGGATTCTCTTTTTAAGCTGTTCCTTAAAACACTAGTGCTTAGGAAATCTATTGGAGGCAGAAGCAGTCAAGGGTAGCCTAGGGTTAGGGTTAGGCTTAGGGTTAGGCTTAGGGTACGGCTTAGGGTACGGGTTCGGGGAGGGTTTCGGGTACGGCGTAGGGTATGGGTTAGGGTTAGGGTTAGGGTTAGTGTTAGGGTTAGGGCTCGGTTTAGGGTACGGGTTAGGATTAGGGTACTTGTTAGGGTTAGGGTAGGGGTTAGGGTTAGGGTACGCGTTAGGGTTAGGGTAGTTATTAAACCTATCCCACTCTCTAGATACCCCTTAGCACGTAAAGGAATATTATTTGGGGGTCCAGCCATGGAGAAGAGTTTAGACACTAGGATAAGATAAGGAACACACCCATTATAAAGAAATCACATTAGGATTCTCTTTTTAAGCTCTTCCTTAAAACACTAGTGCTTAGGAAATCTATTGGAGGCAGAAGCAGTCAAGGGTAGCCTAGGGTTAGGGTTAGGCTTAGGGTTAGGGTTAGGGTACGGCTTAGGATACGGGTTTGGGTAGGGGTGCGGGTACGGCGTAGAGTATGGGTTAGGGTTAGGGTTAGTGTTAGTGATAGGGTTAGGTCTCGGTTTAGGGTACGGGTTAGGATTAGGGTACGTGTTAGGGTTAGGGTAGGGGTTAGGGTTAGGGTACGCGTTAGGGTTAGGGTAGTTATTAAGCCTATCCAACTCTCTAGGTACCCCTTAGCACGTAAAGGAATATTATTTGGGGGTCCAGCCATGGAGAAGAGTTTAGACACTGGGATAAGATAAGGAACACACCCATTATAAAGAAATCACATTAGGATTCTCTTTTTATGCTGTTCCTTAAAACACTAGTGCTTAGGAAATCTATTGGAGGCAGAAGCAGTCAAGGGTAGCCTAGGGTTAGGGTTAGGCTTAGGGTTAGGCTTAGGGTACGGCTTAGGATACGGGTTCGGGGAGGGGTGCGCGTACGGCGTAGGGTATGGGTTAGGGTTAGGGTTAGGGTTAGTGTTAGGGTTAGGGCTCGGTTTAGGGTACGGGTTAGGATTAGGGTACGTGTTAGGGTTAGGGTAGGGGTTAGGGTTAGGGTACGCGTTAGGGTTAGGGTAGTTATTAAACCTATCCCACTCTCTAGACACTCCTTAGCACGTAAAGGAATATTATTTGGGGGTCCAGCCATGGAGAAGAGTTTAGACACTGGGATAAGATAAGGAACACACCCATTACAAAGAAATCACATTAGGATTCTCTTTTTAAGCTGTTCCTTAAAACACTAGTGCTTAGGAAATCTATTGGAGGCAGAAGCAGTCAAGGGTAGCCTAGGGTTAGGGTTAGGCTTAGGGTTAGGCTTAGGGTACGGCTTAGGGTACGGGTTCGGGGAGGGTTTCGGGTACGGCGTAGGGTATGGGTTAGGGTTAGGGTTAGGGTTAGTGTTAGGGTTAGGGCTCGGTTTAGGGTACGGGTTAGGATTAGGGTACTTGTTAGGGTTAGGGTAGGGGTTAGGGTTAGGGTACGCGTTAGGGTTAGGGTAGTTATTAAACCTATCCCACTCTCTAGATACCCCTTAGCACGTAAAGGAATATTATTTGGGGGCCCAGCCATGGAGAAGAGTTTAGACACTAGGATAAGATAAGGAACATACCCATTATAAAGAAATCACATTAGGATTCTCTTTTTAAGCTCTTCCTTAAAACACTAGTGCTTAGGAAATCTATTGGAGGCAGAAGCAGTCAAGGGTAGCCTAGGGTTAGGGTTAGGCTTAGGGTTAGGGTTAGGGTACGGCTTAGGATACGGGTTCGGGTAGGGGTGCGGGTACGGCGTAGAGTATGGGTTAGGGTTAGAGTTAGTGTTAGTGATAGGGTTAGGTCTCGGTTTAGGGTACGGGTTAGGATTAGGGTACGTGTTAGGGTTAGGGTAGGGGTTAGGGTTAGGGTACGCGTTAGGGTTAGGGTAGTTATTAAGCCTATCCAACTCTCTAGGTACCCCTTAGCACGTAAAGGAATATTATTTGGGGGTCCAGCCATGGAGAAGAGTTTAGACACTGGGATAAGATAAGGAACACACCCATTATAAAGAAATCACATTAGGATTCTCTTTTTAAGCTGTTCCTTAAAACACTAGTGCTTAGGAAATCTATTGGAGGCAGAAGCAGTCAAGGGTAGCCCAGTGTTAGGTTTAGGCTTAGGGTAAGGTTTAGGGTACGGCTTAGGGTACGGGTTCGGGGAGGGGTGCGGGTACGGCGTAGGGTATGGGTTAGGGTTAGGGTTAGGGTTAGTGTTAGGGTTAGGGCTCGGTTTAGGGTACGGGTTAGGAATAGGGTACGTGTTAGGGTTAGGGTAGGGGTTAGGGTTAGGGTACGCGTTAGGGTTAGGGTAGTTATTAAACCTATCCCACTCTCTAGACACCCCTTAGCACGTAAAGGTATATTATTTGGGGCTCCAGCCATGGAGAAGAATTTAGACACTGGGATAAGATAAGGAACACACCCATTATAAAGAAATCACATTAGGATTCTCTTTTTAAGCTGTTCCTTAAAACACTAGTGCTTAGGAAATCTATTGGAGGCAGAAGCAGTCAAGGGTAGCCTAGGGTTAGGGTTAGGCTTAGGGTTAGGCTTAGGGTACGGCTTAGGGTACGGATTCGGGGAGGGGTGCGGGTACGGCGTAGGGTATGGGTTAGGGTTAGGGTTAGGGTTAGTGTTAGGGTTAGGGCTCGGTTTAGGGTACGGGTTAGGATTAGGGTACGTGTTAGGGTTAGGGTAGGGGTTAGGGTTAGGGTACGCGTTAGGGTTAGGGTAGTTATTAAACCTATCCCACTCTCTAGATACCCCTTAGCACGTAAAGGAATATTATTTGGGGGTCCAGCCATGGAGAAGAGTTTAGACACTAGGATAAGATACGGAACACACCCATTATAAAGAAATCACATTAGGATTCTCTTTTTAAGCTGTTCCTTAAAACACTAGTGCTTAGGAAATCTATTGGAGGCAGAAGCATTCAAGGGTAGCCTAGGGTTAGGGTTAGGCTTAGGGTTAGTGTTAGGGTACGGCTTAGGGTACGGATTCGGGGAGGGGTGCGGGTACGGCGTAGGGTATGGGTTAGGGTTAGGGTTAGGGTTAGTGATAGGGTTAGGACTCGGTTTACGGTACGGGTTAGAATTAGGGTACGTGTTAGGGTTAGGGTAGGGGTTAGGGTTAGGGTACGCGTTAGGGTTAGGGTAGTTATTAAACCTATCCCACTCTCTAGATACCCCTTAGCACGTAAAGGAATATTATTTGGGGGTCCAGCCATGGAGAAGAGTTTAGACACTAGGATAAGATAAGGAACACACCCATTATAAAGAAATCACATTAGGATTCTCTTTTTAAGCTCTTCCTTAAAACACTAGTGCTTAGGAAATCTATTGGAGGCAGAAGCAGTCAAGGGTAGCCTAGGGTTAGGGTTAGGCTTAGGGTTAGGGTTAGGGTACGGATTAGGATACGGGTTCGGGTAGGGGTGCGGGTACGGCGTAGAGTATGGGTTAGGGTTAGGGTTAGTGTTAGTGATAGGGTTAGGTCTCGGTTTAGGGTACGGGTTAGGATTAGGGTACGTGTTAGGGTTAGGGTAGGGGTTAGGGTTAGGGTACGCGTTAGGGTTAGGGTAGTTATTAAGCCTATCCAACTCTCTAGGTACCCCTTAGCACGTAAAGGAATATTATTTGGGGGTCCAGCCATGGAGAAGAGTTTAGACACTGGGATAAGATAAGGAACACACCCATTATAAAGAAATCACATTAGGATTCTCTTTTTATGCTGTTCCTTAAAACACTAGTGCTTAGGAAATCTATTGGAGGCAGAAGCAGTCAAGGGTAGCCTAGGGTTAGGGTTAGGCTTAGGGTTAGGCTTAGGGTACGGCTTAGGATACGGGTTCGGGTAGGGGTGCGGGTACGGCGTAGGGTATGGGTTAGGGTTAGGGTTAGGGTTAGTGTTAGGGTTAGGGCTCGGTTTAGGGTACGGGTTAGGATTAGGGTACGTGTTAGGGTTAGGGTAGGGGTTAGGGTTAGGGTACGCGTTAGGGTTAGGGTAGTTATTAAACCTATCCCACTCTCTAGACACTCCTTAGCACGTAAAGGAATATTATTTGGGGGTCCAGCCATGGAGAAGAGTTTAGACACTGGGATAAGATAAGGAACACACCCATTACAAAGAAATCACATTAGGATTCTCTTTTTAAGCTGTTCCTTAAAACACTAGTGCTTAGGAAATCTATTGGAGGCAGAAGCAGTCAAGGGTAGCCTAGGGTTAGGGTTAGGCTTAGGGTTAGGCTTAGGGTACGGCTTAGGGTACGGGTTCGGGGAGGGTTTCGGGTACGGCGTAGGGTATGGGTTAGGGTTAGGGTTAGGGTTAGTGTTAGGGTTAGGGCTCGGTTTAGGGTACGGGTTAGGATTAGGGTACTTGTTAGGGTTAGGGTAGGGGTTAGGGTTAGGGTACGCGTTAGGGTTAGGGTAGTTATTAAACCTATCCCACTCTCTAGATACCCCTTAGCACGTAAAGGAATATTATTTGGGGGTCCAGCCATGGAGAAGAGTTTAGACACTAGGATAAGATAAGGAACACACCCATTATAAAGAAATCACATTAGGATTCTCTTTTTAAGCTCTTCCTTAAAACACTAGTGCTTAGGAAATCTATTGGAGGCAGAAGCAGTCAAGGGTAGCCTAGGGTTAGGGTTAGGCTTAGGGTTAGGGTTAGGGTACGGCTTAGGATACGGGTTCGGGTAGGGATGCGGGTACGGCGTAGAGTATGGGTTAGGGTTAGGGTTAGTGTTAGTGATAGGGTTAGGTCTCGGTTTAGGGTACGGGTTAGGATTAGGGTACGTGTTAGGGTTAGGGTAGGGGTTAGGGTTAGGGTACGTGTTAGGGTTAGGGTAGTTATTAAACCTATCCCACTCTCTAGACACTCCTTAGCACGTAAAGGTATATTATTTGGGGCTCCAGCTATGGAGAAGAGTCTAGACACTGGGATAAGATAAGGAACACACCCATTATAAAGAAATCACATTAGGATTCTCTTTTTAAGCTGTTCCTTAAAACACTAGTGCTTAGGAAATCTATTGGAGGCAGAAGCAGTCAAGGGTAGCCTAGGGTTAGGGTTAGGCTTAGGGTTAGGCTTAGGGTACGGCTTAGGGTACGGGTTCGGGGAGGGGTGCGGGTACGGCGTAGGGTATGGGTTAGGGTTAGGGTTAGGGTTAGTGTTAGGGTTAGGGCTCGGTTTAGGGTACGGGTTAGGATTAGGGTACGTGTTAGGGTTAGGGTAGGGGTTAGGGTTAGGGTACGCGTTAGGGTTAGGGTAGTTATTAAACCTATCCCACTCTCTAGATACCCCTTAGCACGTAAAGGAATATTATTTGGGGGTCCAGCCATGGAGAAGAGTTTAGACACTAGGATAAGATACGGAACACACCCATTATAAAGAAATCACATTAGGATTCTCTTTTTAAGCTGTTCCTTAAAACACTAGTGCTTAGGAAATCTATTGGAGGCAGAAGCATTCAAGGGTAGCCTAGGGTTAGTGTTAGGCTTAGGGTTAGTGTTAGGGTACGGCTTAGGGTACGGATTCGGGGAGGGGTGCGGGTACGGCGTAGGGTATGGGTTAGGGTTAGGGTTAGGGTTAGTGATAGGGTTAGGACTCGGTTTAGGGTACGGGTTAGAATTAGGGTACGTGTTAGGGTTAGGGTAGGGGTTAGGGTTAGGGTACGCGTTAGGGTTAGGGTAGTTATTAAACCTATCCCACTCTCTAGATACCCCTTAGCACGTAAAGGAATATTATTTGGGGGTCCAGCCATGGAGAAGAGTTTAGACACTAGGATAAGATAAGGAACACACCCATTATAAAGAAATCACATTAGGATTCTCTTTTTAAGCTGTTCCTTAAAACACTAGTGCTTAGGAAATCTATTGGAGGCAGAAGCAGTCAAGGGTAGCCTAGGGTTAGGGTTAGGCTTAGGGTTAGGCTTAGGGTACGGCTTAGGGTACGGGTTCGGGGAGGGGTGCGGGTACGGCGTAGGGTATGGGTTAGGGTTAGGGTTAGGGTTAGTGTTAGGGTTAGGGCTCGGTTTAGGGTACGGGTTAGGATTAGGGTACGTGTTAGGGTTAGGGTAGGGGTTAGGGTTAGGGTACGCGTTAGGGTTAGGGTAGTTATTAAACCTATCCCACTCTCTAGATACCCCTTAGCACGTAAAGGAATATTATTTGGGGGTCCAGCCATGGAGAAGAGTTTAGACACTAGGATAAGATACGGAACACACCCATTATAAAGAAATCACATTAGGATTCTCTTTTTAAGCTGTTCCTTAAAACACTAGTGCTTAGGAAATCTATTGGAGGCAGAAGCATTCAAGGGTAGCCTAGGGTTAGGGTTAGGCTTAGGGTTAGTGTTAGGGTACGGCTTAGGGTACGGATTCGGGGAGGGGTGCGGGTACGGCGTAGGGTATGTGTTAGGGTTAGGGTTAGGGTTAGTGATAGGGTTAGGACTCGGTTTACGGTACGGGTTAGAATTAGGGTACGTGTTAGGGTTAGGGTAGGGGTTAGGGTTAGGGTACGCGTTAGGGTTAGGGTAGTTATTAAGCCTATCCAACTCTCTAGGTACCCCTTAGCACGTAAAGGAATATTATTTGGGGGTCCAGCCATGGAGAAGAGTTTAGACACTGGGATAAGATAAGGAACACACCCATTACAAAGAAATCACATTAGGATTCTCTTTTTAAGCTGTTCCTTAAAACACTAGTGCTTAGGAAATCTATTGGAGGCAGAAGCAGTCAAGGGTAGCCTAGGGTTAGGGTTAGGCTTAGGGTTAGGCTTAGGGTACGGCTTAGGGTACGGGTTCGGGGAGGGTTTCGGGTACGGCGTAGGGTATGGGTTAGGGTTAGGGTTAGGGTTAGTGTTAGGGTTAGGGCTCGGTTTAGGGTACGGGTTAGGATTAGGGTACTTGTTAGGGTTAGGGTAGGGGTTAGGGTTAGGGTACGCGTTAGGGTTAGGGTAGTTATTAAACCTATCCCACTCTCTAGATACCCCTTAGCACGTAAAGGAATATTATTTGGGGGTCCAGCCATGGAGAAGAGTTTAGACACTAGGATAAGATAAGGAACACACCCATTATAAAGAAATCACATTAGGATTCTCTTTTTAAGCTCTTCCTTAAAACACTAGTGCTTAGGAAATCTATTGGAGGCAGAAGCAGTCAAGGGTAGCCTAGGGTTAGGGTTAGGCTTAGGGTTAGGGTTAGGGTACGGCTTAGGATACGGGTTCGGGTAGGGATGCGGGTACGGCGTAGAGTATGGGTTGGGTTAGGGTTAGTGTTAGTGATAGGGTTAGGTCTCGGTTTAGGGTACGGGTTAGGATTAGGGTACGTGTTAGGGTTAGGGTAGGGGTTAGGGTTAGGGTACGTGTTAGGGTTAGGGTAGTTATTAAACCTATCCCACTCTCTAGACACTCCTTAGCACGTAAAGGTATATTATTTGGGGCTCCAGCTATGGAGAAGAGTCTAGACACTGGGATAAGATAAGGAACACACCCATTATAAAGAAATCACATTAGGATTCTCTTTTTAAGCTGTTCCTTAAAACACTAGTGCTTAGGAAATCTATTGGAGGCAGAAGCAGTCAAGGGTAGCCTAGGGTTAGGGTTAGGCTTAGGGTTAGGCTTAGGGTACGGCTTAGGGTACGGGTTCGGGGAGGGGTGCGGGTACGGCGTAGGGTATGGGTTAGGGTTAGGGTTAGGGTTAGTGTTAGGGTTAGGGCTCGGTTTAGGGTACGGGTTAGGATTAGGGTACGTGTTAGGGTTAGGGTAGGGGTTAGGGTTAGGGTACGCGTTAGGGTTAGGGTAGTTATTAAACCTATCCCACTCTCTAGATACCCCTTAGCACGTAAAGGAATATTATTTGGGGGTCCAGCCATGGAGAAGAGTTTAGACACTAGGATAAGATACGGAACACACCCATTATAAAGAAATCACATTAGGATTCTCTTTTTAAGCTGTTCCTTAAAACACTAGTGCTTAGGAAATCTATTGGAGGCAGAAGCATTCAAGGGTAGCCTAGGGTTAGTGTTAGGCTTAGGGTTAGTGTTAGGGTACGGCTTAGGGTACGGATTCGGGGAGGGGTGCGGGTACGGCGTAGGGTATGGGTTAGGGTTAGGGTTAGGGTTAGTGATAGCGTTAGGACTCGGTTTAGGGTACGGGTTAGAATTAGGGTACGTGTTAGGGTTAGGGTAGGGGTTAGGGTTAGGGTACGCGTTAGGGTTAGGGTAGTTATTAAACCTATCCCACTCTCTAGATACCCCTTAGCACGTAAAGGAATATTATTTGGGGGTCCAGCCATGGAGAAGAGTTTAGACACTAGGATAAGATAAGGAACACACCCATTATAAAGAAATCACATTAGGATTCTCTTTTTAAGCTCTTCCTTAAAACACTAGTGCTTAGGAAATCTATTGGAGGCAGAAGCAGTCAAGGGTAGCCTAGGGTTAGGGTTAGGCTTAGGGTTAGGGTTAGGGTACGGCTTAGGATACGGGTTCGGGTAGGGGTGCGGGTACGGCGTAGAGTATGGGTTAGGGTTAGGGTTAGTGTTAGTGATAGGGTTAGGTCTCGGTTTAGGGTACGGGTTAGGATTAGGGTACGTGTTAGGGTTAGGGTAGGGGTTAGGGTTAGGGTACGCGTTAGGGTTAGGGTAGTTATTAAGCCTATCCAACTCTCTAGGTACCCCTTAGCACGTAAAGGAATATTATTTGGGGGTCCAGCCATGGAGAAGAGTTTAGACACTGGGATAAGATAAGAAACACACCCATTATAAAGAAATCACATTAGGATTCTCTTTTTATGCTGTTCCTTAAAACACTAGTGCTTAGGAAATCTATTGGAGGCAGAAGCAGTCAAGGGTAGCCTAGGGTTAGGGTTAGGCTTAGGGTTAGGCTTAGGGTACGGCTTAGGATACGGGTTCGGGGAGGGGTGCGGGTACGGTGTAGGGTATGGGTTAGGGTTAGGGTTAGGGTTAGTGTTAGGGTTAGGGCTCGGTTTAGGGTACGGGTTAGGATTAGGGTACGTGTTAGGGTTAGGGTAGGGGTTAGGGTTAGGGTACGCGTTAGGGTTAGGGTAGTTATTAAACCTATCCCACTCTCTAGACACTCCTTAGCACGTAAAGGAATATTATTTGGGGGTCCAGCCATGGAGAAGAGTTTAGACACTGGGATAAGATAAGGAACACACCCATTACAAAGAAATCACATTAGGATTCTCTTTTTAAGCTGTTCCTTAAAACACTAGTGCTTAGGAAATCTATTGGAGGCAGAAGCAGTCAAGGGTAGCCTAGGGTTAGGGTTAGGCTTAGGGTTAGGGTTAGGGTACGGCTTAGGGTAGGGGTTCGGGGAGGGGTTCGGGTACGGCGTAGGGTATGTGTTAGGGTTAGGGTTAGGGTTCGTGTTAGGCTTAGGGCTCGGTTTAGGGTACGGGTTAGGATTAGGGTACGTGTTAGGGTTAGGGTAGGGGTTAGGGTTAGGGTACGCATTAGGGTTAGGGTAGTTAGTAAACCTATCCCACTCTCTAGATACCCCTTAGCACGTAAAGGAATATTATTTGCGGGTCCAGCCATGGAGAAGAGTTTAGACACTAGGATAAGATAAGGAACACACCCATTATAAAGAAATCACATTAGGATTCTCTTTTTAAGCTGTTCCTTCAAACACTAGTGCTTAGGAAATCTATTGGAGGCAGAAGCAGTCAAGGGTAGCCTAGGGTTAGGGTTAGGCTTAGGGTTAGGGTTAGGGTACGGCTTAGGGTACGGGTTCGGGGAGGGGTTCGGGTACGGCGTAGGGTATGGGTTAGGGTTAGGGTTAGGGTTTGAGTTAGGGTTAGGGCTCGGTTCAGGATACGGGTTAGGATTAGGGTACGTGTTAGGGTTAGGGTAGGGGTTAGGGTTAGGGTACGCGTTAGGGTTAGGGTAGTTATTAAACCTATCCCACTCTCTAGATACCCCTTAGCACGTAAAGGAATATTATTTGGGGGTCCAGCCATGGAGAAGAGTTTAGACACTAGGATAAGATAAGGAACACACCCATTATAAAGAAATCACATTAGGATTCTCTTTTTAAGCTGTTCCTTCAAACACTAGTGCTTAGGAAATCTGTTGGAGGCAGAAGCAGTCAAGGGTAGCCTAGGGTTAGGGTTAGGCTTAGGGTTAGGCTTAGGGTACGGCTTAGGGTACGGGTTCGGGGAGGGGTTCGGGTACGGCGTAGGGTATGGGTTAGGGTTAGGGTTAGGGTTAGTGTTAGGGTTAGGGCTCGGTTCAGGATACGGGTTAGGATTAGGGTACGTGTTAGGGTTAGGGTAGTTATTAAACCTATCCCACTCTCTAGATACCCCTTAGCACGTAAAGGAATATTATTTGCGGGTCCAGCCATGGAGAAGAGTTTAGACACTAGGATAAGATAAGGAACACACCCATTATAAAGAAATCACATTAGGATTCTCTTTTTAAGCTGTTCCTTCAAACACTAGTGCTTAGGAAATCTATTGGAGGCAGAAGCAGTCAAGGGTAGCCTAGGGTTAGGGTTAGGCTTAGGGTTAGGCTTAGGGTACGGCTTAGGATACGGGTTCGGGTAGGGGTGCGGGTACGGCGTAGGGTATGGGTTAGGGTTAGGGTTAGGGTTAGTGTTAGGGTTAGGGCTCGGTTTAGGGTACGGGTTAGGATTAGGGTACGTGTTAGGGTTAGGGTAGGGGTTAGGGTTAGGGTACGCGTTAGGGTTAGGGTAGTTATTAAACCTATCCCACTCTCTAGACACTCCTTAGCACGTAAAGGAATATTATTTGGGGGTCCAGCCATGGAGAAGAGTTTAGACACTGGGATAAGATAAGGAACACACCCATTACAAAGAAATCACATTAGGATTCTCTTTTTAAGCTGTTCCTTAAAACACTAGTGCTTAGGAAATCTATTGGAGGCAGAAGCAGTCAAGGGTAGCCTAGGGTTAGGGTTAGGCTTAGGGTTAGGCTTAGGGTACGGCTTAGGGTACGGGTTCGGGGAGGGTTTCGGGTACGGCGTAGGGTATGGGTTAGGGTTAGGGTTAGGGTTAGTGTTAGGGTTAGGGCTCGGTTTAGGGTACGGGTTAGGATTAGGGTACTTGTTAGGGTTAGGGTAGGGGTTAGGGTTAGGGTACGCGTTAGGGTTAGGGTAGTTATTAAACCTATCCCACTCTCTAGATACCCCTTAGCACGTAAAGGAATATTATTTGGGGGTCCAGCCATGGAGAAGAGTTTAGACACTAGGATAAGATAAGGAACACACCCATTATAAAGAAATCACATTAGGATTCTCTTTTTAAGCTCTTCCTTAAAACACTAGTGCTTAGGAAATCTATTGGAGGCAGAAGCAGTCAAGGGTAGCCTAGGGTTAGGGTTAGGCTTAGGGTTAGGGTTAGGGTACGGCTTAGGATACGGGTTCGGGTAGGGGTGCGGGTACGGCGTAGAGTATGGGTTAGGGTTAGGGTTAGTGTTAGTGATAGGGTTAGGTCTCGGTTTAGGGTACGGGTTAGGATTAGGGTACGTGTTAGGGTTAGGGTAGGGGTTAGGGTTAGGGTACGCGTTAGGGTTAGGGTAGTTATTAAGCCTATCCAACTCTCTAGGTACCCCTTAGCACGTAAAGGAATATTATTTGGGGGTCCAGCCATGGAGAAGAGTTTAGACACTGGGATAAGATAAGGAACACACCCATTATAAAGAAATCACATTAGGATTCTCTTTTTAAGCTGTTCCTTAAAACACTAGTGCTTAGGAAATCTATTGGAGGCAGAAGCAGTCAAGGGTAGCCTAGGGTTAGGGTTAGGCTTAGGGTTAGGCTTAGGGTACGGCTTAGGATACGGGTTCGGGGAGGGGTGCGCGTACGGCGTAGGGTATGGGTTAGGGTTAGGGTTAGGGTTAGTGTTAGGGTTAGGGCTCGGTTTAGGGTACGGGTTAGGATTAGGGTACGTGTTAGGGTTAGGGTAGGGGTTAGGGTTAGGGTACGCGTTAGGGTTAGGGTAGTTATTAAACCTATCCCACTCTCTAGACACTCCTTAGCACGTAAAGGAATATTATTTGGGGGTCCAGCCATGGAGAAGAGTTTAGACACTGGGATAAGATAAGGAACACACCCATTACAAAGAAATCACATTAGGATTCTCTTTTTAAGCTGTTCCTTAAAACACTAGTGCTTAGGAAATCTATTGGAGGCAGAAGCAGTCAAGGGTAGCCTAGGGTTAGGGTTAGGCTTAGGGTTAGGCTTAGGGTACGGCTTAGGGTACGGGTTCGGGGAGGGTTTCGGGTACGGCGTAGGGTATGGGTTAGGGTTAGGGTTAGGGTTAGTGTTAGGGTTAGGGCTCGGTTTAGGGTACGGGTTAGGATTAGGGTACTTGTTAGGGTTAGGGTAGGGGTTAGGGTTAGGGTACGCGTTAGGGTTAGGGTAGTTATTAAACCTATCCCACTCTCTAGATACCCCTTAGCACGTAAAGGAATATTATTTGGGGGCCCAGCCATGGAGAAGAGTTTAGACACTAGGATAAGATAAGGAACACACCCATTATAAAGAAATCACATTAGGATTCTCTTTTTAAGCTCTTCCTTAAAACACTAGTGCTTAGGAAATCTATTGGAGGCAGAAGCAGTCAAGGGTAGCCTAGGGTTAGGGTTAGGCTTAGGGTTAGGGTTAGGGTACGGCTTAGGATACGGGTTCGGGTAGGGGTGCGGGTACGGCGTAGAGTATGGGTTAGGGTTAGAGTTAGTGTTAGTGATAGGGTTAGGTCTCGGTTTAGGGTACGGGTTAGGATTAGGGTACGTGTTAGGGTTAGGGTAGGGGTTAGGGTTAGGGTACGCGTTAGGGTTAGGGTAGTTATTAAGCCTATCCAACTCTCTAGGTACCCCTTAGCACGTAAAGGAATATTATTTGGGGGTCCAGCCATGGAGAAGAGTTTAGACACTGGGATAAGATAAGGAACACACCCATTATAAAGAAATCACATTAGGATTCTCTTTTTAAGCTGTTCCTTAAAACACTAGTGCTTAGGAAATCTATTGGAGGCAGAAGCAGTCAAGGGTAGCCTAGTGTTAGGTTTAGGCTTAGGGTAAGGTTTAGGGTACGGCTTAGGGTACGGGTTCGGGGAGGGGTGCGGGTACGGCGTAGGGTATGGGTTAGGGTTAGGGTTAGGGTTAGTGTTAGGGTTAGGGCTCGGTTTAGGGTACGGGTTAGGAATAGGGTACGTGTTAGGGTTAGGGTAGGGGTTAGGGTTAGGGTACGCGTTAGGGTTAGGGTAGTTATTAAACCTATCCCACTCTCTAGATACCCCTTAGCACGTAAAGGAATATTATTTGGGGGCCCAGCCATGGAGAAGAGTTTAGACACTAGGATAAGATAAGGAACATACCCATTATAAAGAAATCACATTAGGATTCTCTTTTTAAGCTCTTCCTTAAAACACTAGTGCTTAGGAAATCTATTGGAGGCAGAAGCAGTCAAGGGTAGCCTAGGGTTAGGGTTAGGCTTAGGGTTAGGGTTAGGGTACGGCTTAGGATACGGGTTCGGGTAGGGGTGCGGGTACGGCGTAGAGTATGGGTTAGGGTTAGAGTTAGTGTTAGTGATAGGGTTAGGTCTCGGTTTAGGGTACGGGTTAGGATTAGGGTACGTGTTAGGGTTAGGGTAGGGGTTAGGGTTAGGGTACGCGTTAGGGTTAGGGTAGTTATTAAGCCTATCCAACTCTCTAGGTACCCCTTAGCACGTAAAGGAATATTATTTGGGGGTCCAGCCATGGAGAAGAGTTTAGACACTGGGATAAGATAAGGAACACACCCATTATAAAGAAATCACATTAGGATTCTCTTTTTAAGCTGTTCCTTAAAACACTAGTGCTTAGGAAATCTATTGGAGGCAGAAGCAGTCAAGGGTAGCCCAGTGTTAGGTTTAGGCTTAGGGTAAGGTTTAGGGTACGGCTTAGGGTACGGGTTCGGGGAGGGGTTCGGGTACGGCGTAGGGTATGGGTTAGGGTTAGGGTTAGGGTTAGTGTTAGGGTTAGGGCTCGGTTCAGGATACGGGTTAGGATTAGGGTACGTGTTAGGGTTAGGGTAGTTATTAAACCTATCCCACTCTCTAGATACCCCTTAGCACGTAAAGGAATATTATTTGCGGGTCCAGCCATGGAGAAGAGTTTAGACACTAGGATAAGATAAGGAACACACCCATTATAAAGAAATCACATTAGGATTCTCTTTTTAAGCTGTTCCTTCAAACACTAGTGCTTAGGAAATCTATTGGAGGCAGAAGCAGTCAAGGGTAGCCTAGGGTTAGGGTTAGGCTTAGGGTTAGGCTTAGGGTACGGCTTAGGATACGGGTTCGGGTAGGGGTGCGGGTACGGCGTAGGGTATGGGTTAGGGTTAGGGTTAGGGTTAGTGTTAGGGTTAGGGCTCGGTTTAGGGTACGGGTTAGGATTAGGGTACGTGTTAGGGTTAGGGTAGGGGTTAGGGTTAGGGTACGCGTTAGGGTTAGGGTAGTTATTAAACCTATCCCACTCTCTAGACACTCCTTAGCACGTAAAGGAATATTATTTGGGGGTCCAGCCATGGAGAAGAGTTTAGACACTGGGATAAGATAAGGAACACACCCATTACAAAGAAATCACATTAGGATTCTCTTTTTAAGCTGTTCCTTAAAACACTAGTGCTTAGGAAATCTATTGGAGGCAGAAGCAGTCAAGGGTAGCCTAGGGTTAGGGTTAGGCTTAGGGTTAGGCTTAGGGTACGGCTTAGGGTACGGGTTCGGGGAGGGTTTCGGGTACGGCGTAGGGTATGGGTTAGGGTTAGGGTTAGGGTTAGTGTTAGGGTTAGGGCTCGGTTTAGGGTACGGGTTAGGATTAGGGTACTTGTTAGGGTTAGGGTAGGGGTTAGGGTTAGGGTACGCGTTAGGGTTAGGGTAGTTATTAAACCTATCCCACTCTCTAGATACCCCTTAGCACGTAAAGGAATATTATTTGGGGGTCCAGCCATGGAGAAGAGTTTAGACACTAGGATAAGATAAGGAACACACCCATTATAAAGAAATCACATTAGGATTCTCTTTTTAAGCTCTTCCTTAAAACACTAGTGCTTAGGAAATCTATTGGAGGCAGAAGCAGTCAAGGGTAGCCTAGGGTTAGGGTTAGGCTTAGGGTTAGGGTTAGGGTACGGCTTAGGATACGGGTTCGGGTAGGGGTGCGGGTACGGCGTAGAGTATGGGTTAGGGTTAGGGTTAGTGTTAGTGATAGGGTTAGGTCTCGGTTTAGGGTACGGGTTAGGATTAGGGTACGTGTTAGGGTTAGGGTAGGGGTTAGGGTTAGGGTACGCGTTAGGGTTAGGGTAGTTATTAAGCCTATCCAACTCTCTAGGTACCCCTTAGCACGTAAAGGAATATTATTTGGGGGTCCAGCCATGGAGAAGAGTTTAGACACTGGGATAAGATAAGGAACACACCCATTATAAAGAAATCACATTAGGATTCTCTTTTTAAGCTGTTCCTTAAAACACTAGTGCTTAGGAAATCTATTGGAGGCAGAAGCAGTCAAGGGTAGCCTAGGGTTAGGGTTAGGCTTAGGGTTAGGCTTAGGGTACGGCTTAGGATACGGGTTCGGGGAGGGGTGCGCGTACGGCGTAGGGTATGGGTTAGGGTTAGGGTTAGGGTTAGTGTTAGGGTTAGGGCTCGGTTTAGGGTACGGGTTAGGATTAGGGTACGTGTTAGGGTTAGGGTAGGGGTTAGGGTTAGGGTACGCGTTAGGGTTAGGGTAGTTATTAAACCTATCCCACTCTCTAGACACTCCTTAGCACGTAAAGGAATATTATTTGGGGGTCCAGCCATGGAGAAGAGTTTAGACACTGGGATAAGATAAGGAACACACCCATTACAAAGAAATCACATTAGGATTCTCTTTTTAAGCTGTTCCTTAAAACACTAGTGCTTAGGAAATCTATTGGAGGCAGAAGCAGTCAAGGGTAGCCTAGGGTTAGGGTTAGGCTTAGGGTTAGGCTTAGGGTACGGCTTAGGGTACGGGTTCGGGGAGGGTTTCGGGTACGGCGTAGGGTATGGGTTAGGGTTAGGGTTAGGGTTAGTGTTAGGGTTAGGGCTCGGTTTAGGGTACGGGTTAGGATTAGGGTACTTGTTAGGGTTAGGGTAGGGGTTAGGGTTAGGGTACGCGTTAGGGTTAGGGTAGTTATTAAACCTATCCCACTCTCTAGATACCCCTTAGCACGTAAAGGAATATTATTTGGGGGCCCAGCCATGGAGAAGAGTTTAGACACTAGGATAAGATAAGGAACACACCCATTATAAAGAAATCACATTAGGATTCTCTTTTTAAGCTCTTCCTTAAAACACTAGTGCTTAGGAAATCTATTGGAGGCAGAAGCAGTCAAGGGTAGCCTAGGGTTAGGGTTAGGCTTAGGGTTAGGGTTAGGGTACGGCTTAGGATACGGGTTCGGGTAGGGGTGCGGGTACGGCGTAGAGTATGGGTTAGGGTTAGAGTTAGTGTTAGTGATAGGGTTAGGTCTCGGTTTAGGGTACGGGTTAGGATTAGGGTACGTGTTAGGGTTAGGGTAGGGGTTAGGGTTAGGGTACGCGTTAGGGTTAGGGTAGTTATTAAGCCTATCCAACTCTCTAGGTACCCCTTAGCACGTAAAGGAATATTATTTGGGGGTCCAGCCATGGAGAAGAGTTTAGACACTGGGATAAGATAAGGAACACACCCATTATAAAGAAATCACATTAGGATTCTCTTTTTAAGCTGTTCCTTAAAACACTAGTGCTTAGGAAATCTATTGGAGGCAGAAGCAGTCAAGGGTAGCCTAGTGTTAGGTTTAGGCTTAGGGTAAGGTTTAGGGTACGGCTTAGGGTACGGGTTCGGGGAGGGGTGCGGGTACGGCGTAGGGTATGGGTTAGGGTTAGGGTTAGGGTTAGTGTTAGGGTTAGGGCTCGGTTTAGGGTACGGGTTAGGAATAGGGTACGTGTTAGGGTTAGGGTAGGGGTTAGGGTTAGGGTACGCGTTAGGGTTAGGGTAGTTATTAAACCTATCCCACTCTCTAGATACCCCTTAGCACGTAAAGGAATATTATTTGGGGGCCCAGCCATGGAGAAGAGTTTAGACACTAGGATAAGATAAGGAACATACCCATTATAAAGAAATCACATTAGGATTCTCTTTTTAAGCTCTTCCTTAAAACACTAGTGCTTAGGAAATCTATTGGAGGCAGAAGCAGTCAAGGGTAGCCTAGGGTTAGGGTTAGGCTTAGGGTTAGGGTTAGGGTACGGCTTAGGATACGGGTTCGGGTAGGGGTGCGGGTACGGCGTAGAGTATGGGTTAGGGTTAGAGTTAGTGTTAGTGATAGGGTTAGGTCTCGGTTTAGGGTACGGGTTAGGATTAGGGTACGTGTTAGGGTTAGGGTAGGGGTTAGGGTTAGGGTACGCGTTAGGGTTAGGGTAGTTATTAAGCCTATCCAACTCTCTAGGTACCCCTTAGCACGTAAAGGAATATTATTTGGGGGTCCAGCCATGGAGAAGAGTTTAGACACTGGGATAAGATAAGGAACACACCCATTATAAAGAAATCACATTAGGATTCTCTTTTTAAGCTGTTCCTTAAAACACTAGTGCTTAGGAAATCTATTGGAGGCAGAAGCAGTCAAGGGTAGCCCAGTGTTAGGTTTAGGCTTAGGGTAAGGTTTAGGGTACGGCTTAGGGTACGGGTTCGGGGAGGGGTGCGGGTACGGCATATGGTATGGGTTAGGGTTAGGGTTAGGGTTAGTGTTAGGGTTAGGGCTCGGTTTAGGGTACGGGTTAGGAATAGGGTACGTGTTAGGGTTAGGGTAGGGGTTAGGGTTAGGGTACGCGTTAGGGTTAGGGTAGTTATTAAACCTATCCCACTCTCTAGATACCCCTTAGCACGTAAAGGAATATTATTTGGGGGTCCAGCCATGGAGAAGAGTTTAGACACTAGGATAAGATACGGAACACACCCATTATAAAGAAATCACATTAGGATTCTCTTTTTAAGCTGTTCCTTAAAACACTAGTGCTTAGGAAATCTATTGGAGGCAGAAGCATTCAAGGGTAGCCTAGGGTTAGGGTTAGGCTTAGGGTTAGTGTTAGGGTACGGCTTAGGGTACGGATTCGGGGAGGGGTGCGGGTACGGCGTAGGGTATGGGTTAGGGTTAGGGTTAGGGTTAGTGATAGGGTTAGGACTCGGTTTACGGTACGGGTTAGAATTAGGGTACGTGTTAGGGTTAGGGTAGGGGTTAGGGTTAGGGTACGCGTTAGGGTTAGGGTAGTTATTAAACCTATCCCACTCTCTAGATACCCCTTAGCACGTAAAGGAATATTATTTGGGGGTCCAGCCATGGAGAAGAGTTTAGACACTAGGATAAGATAAGGAACACACCCATTATAAAGAAATCACATTAGGATTCTCTTTTTAAGCTCTTCCTTAAAACACTAGTGCTTAGGAAATCTATTGGAGGCAGAAGCAGTCAAGGGTAGCCTAGGGTTAGGGTTAGGCTTAGGGTTAGGGTTAGGGTACGGATTAGGATACGGGTTCGGGTAGGGGTGCGGGTACGGCGTAGAGTATGGGTTAGGGTTAGGGTTAGTGTTAGTGATAGGGTTAGGTCTCGGTTTAGGGTACGGGTTAGGATTAGGGTACGTGTTAGGGTTAGGGTAGGGGTTAGGGTTAGGGTACGCGTTAGGGTTAGGGTAGTTATTAAGCCTATCCAACTCTCTAGGTACCCCTTAGCACGTAAAGGAATATTATTTGGGGGTCCAGCCATGGAGAAGAGTTTAGACACTGGGATAAGATAAGGAACACACCCATTATAAAGAAATCACATTAGGATTCTCTTTTTATGCTGTTCCTTAAAACACTAGTGCTTAGGAAATCTATTGGAGGCAGAAGCAGTCAAGGGTAGCCTAGGGTTAGGGTTAGGCTTAGGGTTAGGCTTAGGGTACGGCTTAGGATACGGGTTCGGGTAGGGGTGCGGGTACGGCGTAGGGTATGGGTTAGGGTTAGGGTTAGGGTTAGTGTTAGGGTTAGGGCTCGGTTTAGGGTACGGGTTAGGATTAGGGTACGTGTTAGGGTTAGGGTAGGGGTTAGGGTTAGGGTACGCGTTAGGGTTAGGGTAGTTATTAAACCTATCCCACTCTCTAGACACTCCTTAGCACGTAAAGGAATATTATTTGGGGGTCCAGCCATGGAGAAGAGTTTAGACACTGGGATAAGATAAGGAACACACCCATTACAAAGAAATCACATTAGGATTCTCTTTTTAAGCTGTTCCTTAAAACACTAGTGCTTAGGAAATCTATTGGAGGCAGAAGCAGTCAAGGGTAGCCTAGGGTTAGGGTTAGGCTTAGGGTTAGGCTTAGGGTACGGCTTAGGGTACGGGTTCGGGGAGGGTTTCGGGTACGGCGTAGGGTATGGGTTAGGGTTAGGGTTAGGGTTAGTGTTAGGGTTAGGGCTCGGTTTAGGGTACGGGTTAGGATTAGGGTACTTGTTAGGGTTAGGGTAGGGGTTAGGGTTAGGGTACGCGTTAGGGTTAGGGTAGTTATTAAACCTATCCCACTCTCTAGATACCCCTTAGCACGTAAAGGAATATTATTTGGGGGTCCAGCCATGGAGAAGAGTTTAGACACTAGGATAAGATAAGGAACACACCCATTATAAAGAAATCACATTAGGATTCTCTTTTTAAGCTCTTCCTTAAAACACTAGTGCTTAGGAAATCTATTGGAGGCAGAAGCAGTCAAGGGTAGCCTAGGGTTAGGGTTAGGCTTAGGGTTAGGGTTAGGGTACGGCTTAGGATACGGGTTCGGGTAGGGATGCGGGTACGGCGTAGAGTATGGGTTAGGGTTAGGGTTAGTGTTAGTGATAGGGTTAGGTCTCGGTTTAGGGTACGGGTTAGGATTAGGGTACGTGTTAGGGTTAGAGTAGGGGTTAGGGTTAGGGTACGTGTTAGGGTTAGGGTAGTTATTAAACCTATCCCACTCTCTAGACACTCCTTAGCACGTAAAGGTATATTATTTGGGGCTCCAGCTATGGAGAAGAGTCTAGACACTGGGATAAGATAAGGAACACACCCATTATAAAGAAATCACATTAGGATTCTCTTTTTAAGCTGTTCCTTAAAACACTAGTGCTTAGGAAATCTATTGGAGGCAGAAGCAGTCAAGGGTAGCCTAGGGTTAGGGTTAGGCTTAGGGTTAGGCTTAGGGTACGGCTTAGGGTACGGGTTCGGGGAGGGGTGCGGGTACGGCGTAGGGTATGGGTTAGGGTTAGGGTTAGGGTTAGTGTTAGGGTTAGGGCTCGGTTTAGGGTACGGGTTAGGATTAGGGTACGTGTTAGGGTTAGGGTAGGGGTTAGGGTTAGGGTACGCGTTAGGGTTAGGGTAGTTATTAAACCTATCCCACTCTCTAGATACCCCTTAGCACGTAAAGGAATATTATTTGGGGGTCCAGCCATGGAGAAGAGTTTAGACACTAGGATAAGATACGGAACACACCCATTATAAAGAAATCACATTAGGATTCTCTTTTTAAGCTGTTCCTTAAAACACTAGTGCTTAGGAAATCTATTGGAGGCAGAAGCATTCAAGGGTAGCCTAGGGTTAGTGTTAGGCTTAGGGTTAGTGTTAGGGTACGGCTTAGGGTACGGATTCGGGGAGGGGTGCGGGTACGGCGTAGGGTATGGGTTAGGGTTAGGGTTAGGGTTAGTGATAGGGTTAGGACTCGGTTTAGGGTACGGGTTAGAATTAGGGTACGTGTTAGGGTTAGGGTAGGGGTTAGGGTTAGGGTACGCGTTAGGGTTAGGGTAGTTATTAAACCTATCCCACTCTCTAGATACCCCTTAGCACGTAAAGGAATATTATTTGGGGGTCCAGCCATGGAGAAGAGTTTAGACACTAGGATAAGATAAGGAACACACCCATTATAAAGAAATCACATTAGGATTCTCTTTTTAAGCTGTTCCTTAAAACACTAGTGCTTAGGAAATCTATTGGAGGCAGAAGCAGTCAAGGGTAGCCTAGGGTTAGGGTTAGGCTTAGGGTTAGGCTTAGGGTACGGCTTAGGGTACGGGTTCGGGGAGGGGTGCGGGTACGGCGTAGGGTATGGGTTAGGGTTAGGGTTAGGGTTAGTGTTAGGGTTAGGGCTCGGTTTAGGGTACGGGTTAGGATTAGGGTACGTGTTAGGGTTAGGGTAGGGGTTAGGGTTAGGGTACGCGTTAGGGTTAGGGTAGTTATTAAACCTATCCCACTCTCTAGATACCCCTTAGCACGTAAAGGAATATTATTTGGGGGTCCAGCCATGGAGAAGAGTTTAGACACTAGGATAAGATACGGAACACACCCATTATAAAGAAATCACATTAGGATTCTCTTTTTAAGCTGTTCCTTAAAACACTAGTGCTTAGGAAATCTATTGGAGGCAGAAGCATTCAAGGGTAGCCTAGGGTTAGGGTTAGGCTTAGGGTTAGTGTTAGGGTACGGCTTAGGGTACGGATTCGGGGAGGGGTGCGGGTACGGCGTAGTGTATGGGTTAGGGTTAGGGTTAGGGTTAGTGATAGGGTTAGGACTCGGTTTACGGTACGGGTTAGAATTAGGGTACGTGTTAGGGTTAGGGTAGGGGTTAGGGTTAGGGTACGCGTTAGGGTTAGGGTAGTTATTAAACCTATCCCACTCTCTAGATACCCCTTAGCACGTAAAGGAATATTATTTGGGGGTCCAGCCATGGAGAAGAGTTTAGACACTAGGATAAGATAAGGAACACACCCATTATAAAGAAATCACATTAGGATTCTCTTTTTAAGCTCTTCCTTAAAACACTAGTGCTTAGGAAATCTATTGGAGGCAGAAGCAGTCAAGGGTAGCCTAGGGTTAGGGTTAGGCTTAGGGTTAGGGTTAGGGTACGGCTTAGGATACGGGTTCGGGTAGGGGTGCGGGTACGGCGTAGAGTATGGGTTAGGGTTAGGGTTAGTGTTAGTGATAGGGTTAGGTCTCGGTTTAGGGTACGGGTTAGGATTAGGGTACGTGTTAGGGTTAGGGTAGGGGTTAGGGTTAGGGTACGCGTTAGGGTTAGGGTAGTTATTAAGCCTATCCAACTCTCTAGGTACCCCTTAGCACGTAAAGGAATATTATTTGGGGGTGCAGCCATGGAGAAGAGTTTAGACACTGGGATAAGATAAGGAACACACCCATTATAAAGAAATCACATTAGGATTCTCTTTTTATGCTGTTCCTTAAAACACTAGTGCTTAGGAAATCTATTGGAGGCAGAAGCAGTCAAGGGTAGCCTAGGGTTAGGGTTAGGCTTAGGGTTAGGCTTAGGGTACGGCTTAGGATACGGGTTCGGGTAGGGGTGCGGGTACGGCGTAGGGTATGGGTTAGGGTTAGGGTTAGGGTTAGTGTTAGGGTTAGGGCTCGGTTTAGGGTACGGGTTAGGATTAGGGTACGTGTTAGGGTTAGGGTAGGGGTTAGGGTTAGGGTACGCGTTAGGGTTAGGGTAGTTATTAAACCTATCCCACTCTCTAGACACTCCTTAGCACGTAAAGGAATATTATTTGGGGGTCCAGCCATGGAGAAGAGTTTAGACACTGGGATAAGATAAGGAACACACCCATTACAAAGAAATCACATTAGG
This sequence comes from Balaenoptera ricei, assembly GCF_028023285.1. NCBI lineage: Eukaryota > Metazoa > Chordata > Mammalia > Artiodactyla > Balaenopteridae > Balaenoptera > Balaenoptera ricei. The sequence goes on along the minus strand of NW_026778101.1, from coordinate 2,468 downwards.
ATTCTCTTTTTAAGCTGTTCCTTAAAACACTAGTGCTTAGGAAATCTATTGGAGGCAGAAGCAGTCAAGGGTAGCCTAGGGTTAGGGTTAGGCTTAGGGTTAGGCTTAGGGTACGGCTTAGGGTACGGGTTCGGGGAGGGTTTCGGGTACGGCGTAGGGTATGGGTTAGGGTTAGGGTTAGGGTTAGTGTTAGGGTTAGGGCTCGGTTTAGGGTACGGGTTAGGATTAGGGTACTTGTTAGGGTTAGGGTAGGGGTTAGGGTTAGGGTACGCGTTAGGGTTAGGGTAGTTATTAAACCTATCCCACTCTCTAGATACCCCTTAGCACGTAAAGGAATATTATTTGGGGGTCCAGCCATGGAGAAGAGTTTAGACACTAGGATAAGATAAGGAACACACCCATTATAAAGAAATCACATTAGGATTCTCTTTTTAAGCTCTTCCTTAAAACACTAGTGCTTAGGAAATCTATTGGAGGCAGAAGCAGTCAAGGGTAGCCTAGGGTTAGGGTTAGGCTTAGGGTTAGGGTTAGGGTACGGCTTAGGATACGGGTTCGGGTAGGGATGCGGGTACGGCGTAGAGTATGGGTTGGGTTAGGGTTAGTGTTAGTGATAGGGTTAGGTCTCGGTTTAGGGTACGGGTTAGGATTAGGGTACGTGTTAGGGTTAGGGTAGGGGTTAGGGTTAGGGTACGTGTTAGGGTTAGGGTAGTTATTAAACCTATCCCACTCTCTAGACACTCCTTAGCACGTAAAGGTATATTATTTGGGGCTCCAGCTATGGAGAAGAGTCTAGACACTGGGATAAGATAAGGAACACACCCATTATAAAGAAATCGCATTAGGATTCTCTTTTTAAGCTGTTCCTTAAAACACTAGTGCTTAGGAAATCTATTGGAGGCAGAAGCAGTCAAGGGTAGCCTAGGGTTAGGGTTAGGCTTAGGGTTAGGCTTAGGGTACGGCTTAGGGTACGGGTTCGGGGAGGGGTGCGGGTACGGCGTAGGGTATGGGTTAGGGTTAGGGTTAGGGTTAGTGTTAGGGTTAGGGCTCGGTTTAGGGTACGGGTTAGGATTAGGGTACGTGTTAGGGTTAGGGTAGGGGTTAGGGTTAGGGTACGCGTTAGGGTTAGGGTAGTTATTAAACCTATCCCACTCTCTAGATACCCCTTAGCACGTAAAGGAATATTATTTGGGGGTCCAGCCATGGAGAAGAGTTTAGACACTAGGATAAGATACGGAACACACCGATTATAAAGAAATCACATTAGGATTCTCTTTTTAAGCTGTTCCTTAAAACACTAGTGCTTAGGAAATCTATTGGAGGCAGAAGCATTCAAGGGTAGCCTAGGGTTAGTGTTAGGCTTAGGGTTAGTGTTAGGGTACGGCTTAGGGTACGGATTCGGGGAGGGGTGCGGGTACGGCGTAGGGTATGGGTTAGGGTTAGGGTTAGGGTTAGTGATAGCGTTAGGACTCGGTTTAGGGTACGGGTTAGAATTAGGGTACGTGTTAGGGTTAGGGTAGGGGTTAGGGTTAGGGTACGCGTTAGGGTTAGGGTAGTTATTAAACCTATCCCACTCTCTAGATACCCCTTAGCACGTAAAGGAATATTATTTGGGGGTCCAGCCATGGAGAAGAGTTTAGACACTAGGATAAGATAAGGAACACACCCATTATAAAGAAATCACATTAGGATTCTCTTTTTAAGCTCTTCCTTAAAACACTAGTGCTTAGGAAATCTATTGGAGGCAGAAGCAGTCAAGGGTAGCCTAGGGTTAGGGTTAGGCTTAGGGTTAGGGTTAGGGTACGGCTTAGGATACGGGTTCGGGTAGGGGTGCGGGTACGGCGTAGAGTATGGGTTAGGGTTAGGGTTAGTGTTAGTGATAGGGTTAGGTCTCGGTTTAGGGTACGGGTTAGGATTAGGGTACGTGTTAGGGTTAGGGTAGGGGTTAGGGTTAGGGTACGCGTTAGGGTTAGGGTAGTTATTAAGCCTATCCAACTCTCTAGGTACCCCTTAGCACGTAAAGGAATATTATTTGGGGGTCCAGCCATGGAGAAGAGTTTAGACACTGGGATAAGATAAGAAACACACCCATTATAAAGAAATCACATTAGGATTCTCTTTTTATGCTGTTCCTTAAAACACTAGTGCTTAGGAAATCTATTGGAGGCAGAAGCAGTCAAGGGTAGCCTAGGGTTAGGGTTAGGTTTAGGGTTAGGCTTAGGGTACGGCTTAGGATACGGGTTCGGGGAGGGGTGCGGGTACGGTGTAGGGTATGGGTTAGGGTTAGGGTTAGGGTTAGTGTTAGGGTTAGGGCTCGGTTTAGGGTACGGGTTAGGATTAGGGTACGTGTTAGGGTTAGGGTAGGGGTTAGGGTTAGGGTACGCGTTAGGGTTAGGGTAGTTATTAAACCTATCCCACTCTCTAGACACTCCTTAGCACGTAAAGGAATATTATTTGGGGGTCCAGCCATA
>NW_026778100.1:0-41212 GCF_028023285.1 Balaenoptera ricei | reverse complement strand
TTCTGCGCGGCTACTCAGGGACTTACCTCGAGGCCAGTACTCACGTTGAGTTTCCCTTTAGCTCGAGAGCGTGGCAGGATGGGCTCCACCCCGGCCATCGAAGCACCCGGCTTACCCGGAGAAAACTCATTTTCTTCCCAGAGCCATGCCGACAGTGGCCAGTGGCCTGTCAACAGCAGTCAATTTCAAGTAGCTTCAAGGCAGCATGAATGGAGCTTTCAAAATGGGAAAGCAAGGCTCGTTCCATCAGGCCCCCATTTCCACGGCCACACGCCGCATACATCCCTGTGCTTTCTAACAAGTCCAAAGAGACGCAGGTTGCCCAGTGGTCCCTTCCCCGAGTCAACTCCTCGAGGCAGGGTGTTCTGCATCTAGCGAACTGCCTCAACCAAGGAAAGCCCCAGCTAGGCCTCCGGCCCCGTGGCTCTTCAAAAGCCTGCAGTGTTACCCGAGGAACCGGGCTTCAGTTGCAGTCGGAACGCAAGACGACATTCTCCTGGAGGCAGGGTGACTTCAGGCAGGGGGTCCCAGATGGAATGCGAAGCCGAGGGTTATTCTCAGTGCACCTCAGACTAGGGCAATGAGTCAGACTTGCACGGTATGTTGGACCTGCTAGAAAGGTGTTCTTCGACCAGTGGGAGTGCTGGGGAAATCAAGCTGTCCCAAGAAAGAGTGCAGGCTGTTGCCCTACACTCGGCATACACAGAGTGGCTCCGAAGGGCTACGGGCCTGGATGTGGCTTAGCAGGCCCATGGGGGCCTGAGGGTAATCAGTGTTCTTGCAGAGAATAGGGTGCCCACGCGAGGCTCCTAGATGCCCTGCCAAGCGTCCTGGCGTTAAAATAATGCAGAGCGACGGCTATGGCCTCCTGGAAACTGCTGCCCGCCTCCGCTTCTGCATGGCAATTCAGGGCCTTACCTCGAGACAACTGCTCACAGCTGAGTGTCCCGTTAGCGACGCAGCATGGTAGGATGCTAACTTCCTCCTCGAGCAGAGTGACTTCAGGTAAGAGGTCCTCGAAGAATCCTAAGCAGAGTGTTTTCTCACGGCAGCTCAGACGGGGGCCATGACGGACACTTCCATGGTACGTCGCACTGGCTAGAAATGTGGTCCTGAGGCTGTTCCGGTGCTCTGGAAACGTAGCTCTCCTTCAGGAACGAGCAGTGTGTTGCCCATCACTTGGCATACACAGAGGGCCTCCGAGGGACCGACCTTTGGGCCTCGATGCTGCTCAGCAGGCCCACAGGCTTCTGGAGGTACTCACTGATCGTGGAGGGAAAATGATGCACACCCGAGGGGCCTAGGAGTCCTGAAAAGGGTACTTCCTTTAAAATAAAGCAGAACAGGGGCTTCCCTGGTGGCGCCAGTGGTTGAGAATCTGCCTGCCAATGCAGGGTGCACGGGTTCGAGCACGGGTCTGGGAGGATCCCACATGCCGCGGAGCAACTGGGCCCGTGAGCCACAACTACTGAGCCTGCGCCTCTGGAGCCTGTGCTCCGCAACAAGAGAGGCCGCGATAGTGAGAGGCCTGCGCGCCGCGATGAAGAGTGGCCCCCCACTTACCGCAACTGGAGAGAGCCCTAGCACAGAAACGCAGACCCAACGTAGCAATCAATCACTCAATCAATAAATCTTAAAGAAAGAATAAAAAATTAAAAAAATAAAATAAAATAAAGCAGAACAGCGACTAAGACCTCATGGAAAGAGCCGCATGCCTCCCTTTCTGCGCGGCTACTCAGGGACTTACCTCGAGGCCAGTACTCACGTTGAGTTTCCCTTTAGCTCGAGAGCGTGGCAGGATGGGCTCCACCCCGGCCATCGAAGCACCCGGCTTACCCGGAGAAAACTCATTTTCTTCCCAGAGCCATGCCGACAGTGGCCAGTGGCCTGTCAACAGCAGTCAATTTCAAGTAGCTTCAAGGCAGCATGAATGGAGCTTTCAAAATGGGAAAGCAAGGCTCGTTCCATCAGGCCCCCATTTCCACGGCCACACGCCGCATACATCCCTGTGCTTTCTAACAAGTCCAAAGAGACGCAGGTTGCCCAGTGGTCCCTTCCCCGAGTCAACTCCTCGAGGCAGGGTGTTCTGCATCTAGCGAACTGCCTCAACCAAGGAAAGCCCCAGCTAGGCCTCCGGCCCCGTGGCTCTTCAAAAGCCTGCAGTGTTACCCGAGGAACCGGGCTTCAGTTGCAGTCGGAACGCAAGACGACATTCTCCTGGAGGCAGGGTGACTTCAGGCAGGGGGTCCCAGATGGAATGCGAAGCCGAGGGTTATTCTCAGTGCACCTCAGACTAGGGCAATGAGTCAGACTTGCACGGTATGTTGGACCTGCTAGAAAGGTGTTCTTCGACCAGTGGGAGTGCTGGGGAAATCAAGCTGTCCCAAGAAAGAGTGCAGGCTGTTGCCCTACACTCGGCATACACAGAGTGGCTCCGAAGGGCTACGGGCCTGGATGTGGCTTAGCAGGCCCATGGGGGCCTGAGGGTAATCAGTGTTCTTGCAGAGAATAGGGTGCCCACGCGAGGCTCCTAGATGCCCTGCCAAGCGTCCTGGCGTTAAAATAATGCAGAGCGACGGCTATGGCCTCCTGGAAACTGCTGCCCGCCTCCGCTTCTGCATGGCAATTCAGGGCCTTACCTCGAGACAACTGCTCACGCTGAGTGTCCCGTTAGTGACGCAGCATGGTAGGATGCTAACTTCCTCCTCGAGCAGAGTGACTTCAGGTAAGAGGTCCTCGAAGAATCCTAAGCAGAGTGTTTTCTCACGGCAGCTCAGACGGGGGCCATGACGGACACTTCCATGGTACGTCGCACTGGCTAGAAATGTGGTCCTGAGGCTGTTCCGGTGCTCTGGAAACGTAGCTCTCCTTCAGGAACGAGCAGTGTGTTGCCCATCACTTGGCATACACAGAGGGCCTCCGAGGGACCGACCTTTGGGCCTCGATGCTGCTCAGCAGGCCCACAGGCTTCTGGAGGTACTCACTGATCGTGGAGGGAAAATGATGCACACCCGAGGGGCCTAGGAGTCCTGAAAAGGGTACTTCCTTTAAAATAAAGCAGAACAGGGGCTTCCCTGGTGGCGCCAGTGGTTGAGAATCTGCCTGCCAATGCAGGGTGCACGGGTTCGAGCACGGGTCTGGGAGGATCCCACATGCCGCGGAGCAACTGGGCCCGTGAGCCACAACTACTGAGCCTGCGCCTCTGGAGCCTGTGCTCCGCAACAAGAGAGGCCGCGATAGTGAGAGGCCTGCGCGCCGCGATGAAGAGTGGCCCCCCACTTACCGCAACTGGAGAGAGCCCTAGCACAGAAACGCAGACCCAACGTAGCAATCAATCACTCAATCAATAAATCTTAAAGAAAGAATAAAAAATTAAAAAAATAAAATAAAATAAAGCAGAACAGCGACTAAGACCTCATGGAAAGAGCCGCATGCCTCCCTTTCTGCGCGGCTACTCAGGGACTTACCTCGAGGCCAGTACTCACGTTGAGTTTCCCTTTAGCTCGAGAGCGTGGCAGGATGGGCTCCACCCCGGCCATCGAAGCACCCGGCTTACCCGGAGAAAACTCATTTTCTTCCCAGAGCCATGCCGACAGTGGCCAGTGGCCTGTCAACAGCAGTCAATTTCAAGTAGCTTCAAGGCAGCATGAATGGAGCTTTCAAAATGGGAAAGCAAGGCTCGTTCCATCAGGCCCCCATTTCCACGGCCACACGCCGCATACATCCCTGTGCTTTCTAACAAGTCCAAAGAGACGCAGGTTGCCCAGTGGTCCCTTCCCCGAGTCAACTCCTCGAGGCAGGGTGTTCTGCATCTAGCGAACTGCCTCAACCAAGGAAAGCCCCAGCTAGGCCTCCGGCCCCGTGGCTCTTCAAAAGCCTGCAGTGTTACCCGAGGAACCGGGCTTCAGTTGCAGTCGGAACGCAAGACGACATTCTCCTGGAGGCAGGGTGACTTCAGGCAGGGGGTCCCAGATGGAATGCGAAGCCGAGGGTTATTCTCAGTGCACCTCAGACTAGGGCAATGAGTCAGACTTGCACGGTATGTTGGACCTGCTAGAAAGGTGTTCTTCGACCAGTGGGAGTGCTGGGGAAATCAAGCTGTCCCAAGAAAGAGTGCAGGCTGTTGCCCTACACTCGGCATACACAGAGTGGCTCCGAAGGGCTACGGGCCTGGATGTGGCTTAGCAGGCCCATGGGGGCCTGAGGGTAATCAGTGTTCTTGCAGAGAATAGGGTGCCCACGCGAGGCTCCTAGATGCCCTGCCAAGCGTCCTGGCGTTAAAATAATGCAGAGCGACGGCTATGGCCTCCTGGAAACTGCTGCCCGCCTCCGCTTCTGCATGGCAATTCAGGGCCTTACCTCGAGACAACTGCTCACGCTGAGTGTCCCGTTAGCGACGCAGCATGGTAGGATGCTAACTTCCTCCTCGAGCAGAGTGACTTCAGGTAAGAGGTCCTCGAAGAATCCTAAGCAGAGTGTTTTCTCACGGCAGCTCAGACGGGGGCCATGACGGACACTTCCATGGTACGTCGCACTGGCTAGAAATGTGGTCCTGAGGCTGTTCCGGTGCTCTGGAAACGTAGCTCTCCTTCAGGAACGAGCAGTGTGTTGCCCATCACTTGGCATACACAGAGGGCCTCCGAGGGACCGACCTTTGGGCCTCGATGCTGCTCAGCAGGCCCACAGGCTTCTGGAGGTACTCACTGATCGTGGAGGGAAAATGATGCACACCCGAGGGGCCTAGGAGTCCTGAAAAGGGTACTTCCTTTAAAATAAAGCAGAACAGGGGCTTCCCTGGTGGCGCCAGTGGTTGAGAATCTGCCTGCCAATGCAGGGTGCACGGGTTCGAGCACGGGTCTGGGAGGATCCCACATGCCGCGGAGCAACTGGGCCCGTGAGCCACAACTACTGAGCCTGCGCCTCTGGAGCCTGTGCTCCGCAACAAGAGAGGCCGCGATAGTGAGAGGCCTGCGCGCCGCGATGAAGAGTGGCCCCCCACTTACCGCAACTGGAGAGAGCCCTAGCACAGAAACGCAGACCCAACGTAGCAATCAATCACTCAATCAATAAATCTTAAAGAAAGAATAAAAAATTAAAAAAATAAAATAAAATAAAGCAGAACAGCGACTAAGACCTCATGGAAAGAGCCGCATGCCTCCCTTTCTGCGCGGCTACTCAGGGACTTACCTCGAGGCCAGTACTCACGTTGAGTTTCCCTTTAGCTCGAGAGCGTGGCAGGATGGGCTCCACCCCGGCCATCGAAGCACCCGGCTTACCCGGAGAAAACTCATTTTCTTCCCAGAGCCATGCCGACAGTGGCCAGTGGCCTGTCAACAGCAGTCAATTTCAAGTAGCTTCAAGGCAGCATGAATGGAGCTTTCAAAATGGGAAAGCAAGGCTCGTTCCATCAGGCCCCCATTTCCACGGCCACACGCCGCATACATCCCTGTGCTTTCTAACAAGTCCAAAGAGACGCAGGTTGCCCAGTGGTCCCTTCCCCGAGTCAACTCCTCGAGGCAGGGTGTTCTGCATCTAGCGAACTGCCTCAACCAAGGAAAGCCCCAGCTAGGCCTCCGGCCCCGTGGCTCTTCAAAAGCCTGCAGTGTTACCCGAGGAACCGGGCTTCAGTTGCAGTCGGAACGCAAGACGACATTCTCCTGGAGGCAGGGTGACTTCAGGCAGGGGGTCCCAGATGGAATGCGAAGCCGAGGGTTATTCTCAGTGCACCTCAGACTAGGGCAATGAGTCAGACTTGCACGGTATGTTGGACCTGCTAGAAAGGTGTTCTTCGACCAGTGGGAGTGCTGGGGAAATCAAGCTGTCCCAAGAAAGAGTGCAGGCTGTTGCCCTACACTCGGCATACACAGAGTGGCTCCGAAGGGCTACGGGCCTGGATGTGGCTTAGCAGGCCCATGGGGGCCTGAGGGTAATCAGTGTTCTTGCAGAGAATAGGGTGCCCACGCGAGGCTCCTAGATGCCCTGCCAAGCGTCCTGGCGTTAAAATAATGCAGAGCGACGGCTATGGCCTCCTGGAAACTGCTGCCCGCCTCCGCTTCTGCATGGCAATTCAGGGCCTTACCTCGAGACAACTGCTCACGCTGAGTGTCCCGTTAGCGACGCAGCATGGTAGGATGCTAACTTCCTCCTCGAGCAGAGTGACTTCAGGTAAGAGGTCCTCGAAGAATCCTAAGCAGAGTGTTTTCTCACGGCAGCTCAGACGGGGGCCATGACGGACACTTCCATGGTACGTCGCACTGGCTAGAAATGTGGTCCTGAGGCTGTTCCGGTGCTCTGGAAACGTAGCTCTCCTTCAGGAACGAGCAGTGTGTTGCCCATCACTTGGCATACACAGAGGGCCTCCGAGGGACCGACCTTTGGGCCTCGATGCTGCTCAGCAGGCCCACAGGCTTCTGGAGGTACTCACTGATCGTGGAGGGAAAATGATGCACACCCGAGGGGCCTAGGAGTCCTGAAAAGGGTACTTCCTTTAAAATAAAGCAGAACAGGGGCTTCCCTGGTGGCGCCAGTGGTTGAGAATCTGCCTGCCAATGCAGGGTGCACGGGTTCGAGCACGGGTCTGGGAGGATCCCACATGCCGCGGAGCAACTGGGCCCGTGAGCCACAACTACTGAGCCTGCGCCTCTGGAGCCTGTGCTCCGCAACAAGAGAGGCCGCGATAGTGAGAGGCCTGCGCGCCGCGATGAAGAGTGGCCCCCCACTTACCGCAACTGGAGAGAGCCCTAGCACAGAAACGCAGACCCAACGTAGCAATCAATCACTCAATCAATAAATCTTAAAGAAAGAATAAAAAATTAAAAAAATAAAATAAAATAAAGCAGAACAGCGACTAAGACCTCATGGAAAGAGCCGCATGCCTCCCTTTCTGCGCGGCTACTCAGGGACTTACCTCGAGGCCAGTACTCACGTTGAGTTTCCCTTTAGCTCGAGAGCGTGGCAGGATGGGCTCCACCCCGGCCATCGAAGCACCCGGCTTACCCGGAGAAAACTCATTTTCTTCCCAGAGCCATGCCGACAGTGGCCAGTGGCCTGTCAACAGCAGTCAATTTCAAGTAGCTTCAAGGCAGCATGAATGGAGCTTTCAAAATGGGAAAGCAAGGCTCGTTCCATCAGGCCCCCATTTCCACGGCCACACGCCGCATACATCCCTGTGCTTTCTAACAAGTCCAAAGAGACGCAGGTTGCCCAGTGGTCCCTTCCCCGAGTCAACTCCTCGAGGCAGGGTGTTCTGCATCTAGCGAACTGCCTCAACCAAGGAAAGCCCCAGCTAGGCCTCCGGCCCCGTGGCTCTTCAAAAGCCTGCAGTGTTACCCGAGGAACCGGGCTTCAGTTGCAGTCGGAACGCAAGACGACATTCTCCTGGAGGCAGGGTGACTTCAGGCAGGGGGTCCCAGATGGAATGCGAAGCCGAGGGTTATTCTCAGTGCACCTCAGACTAGGGCAATGAGTCAGACTTGCACGGTATGTTGGACCTGCTAGAAAGGTGTTCTTCGACCAGTGGGAGTGCTGGGGAAATCAAGCTGTCCCAAGAAAGAGTGCAGGCTGTTGCCCTACACTCGGCATACACAGAGTGGCTCCGAAGGGCTACGGGCCTGGATGTGGCTTAGCAGGCCCATGGGGGCCTGAGGGTAATCAGTGTTCTTGCAGAGAATAGGGTGCCCACGCGAGGCTCCTAGATGCCCTGCCAAGCGTCCTGGCGTTAAAATAATGCAGAGCGACGGCTATGGCCTCCTGGAAACTGCTGCCCGCCTCCGCTTCTGCATGGCAATTCAGGGCCTTACCTCGAGACAACTGCTCACGCTGAGTGTCCCGTTAGCGACGCAGCATGGTAGGATGCTAACTTCCTCCTCGAGCAGAGTGACTTCAGGTAAGAGGTCCTCGAAGAATCCTAAGCAGAGTGTTTTCTCACGGCAGCTCAGACGGGGGCCATGACGGACACTTCCATGGTACGTCGCACTGGCTAGAAATGTGGTCCTGAGGCTGTTCCGGTGCTCTGGAAACGTAGCTCTCCTTCAGGAACGAGCAGTGTGTTGCCCATCACTTGGCATACACAGAGGGCCTCCGAGGGACCGACCTTTGGGCCTCGATGCTGCTCAGCAGGCCCACAGGCTTCTGGAGGTACTCACTGATCGTGGAGGGAAAATGATGCACACCCGAGGGGCCTAGGAGTCCTGAAAAGGGTACTTCCTTTAAAATAAAGCAGAACAGGGGCTTCCCTGGTGGCGCCAGTGGTTGAGAATCTGCCTGCCAATGCAGGGTGCACGGGTTCGAGCACGGGTCTGGGAGGATCCCACATGCCGCGGAGCAACTGGGCCCGTGAGCCACAACTACTGAGCCTGCGCCTCTGGAGCCTGTGCTCCGCAACAAGAGAGGCCGCGATAGTGAGAGGCCTGCGCGCCGCGATGAAGAGTGGCCCCCCACTTACCGCAACTGGAGAGAGCCCTAGCACAGAAACGCAGACCCAACGTAGCAATCAATCACTCAATCAATAAATCTTAAAGAAAGAATAAAAAATTAAAAAAATAAAATAAAATAAAGCAGAACAGCGACTAAGACCTCATGGAAAGAGCCGCATGCCTCCCTTTCTGCGCGGCTACTCAGGGACTTACCTCGAGGCCAGTACTCACGTTGAGTTTCCCTTTAGCTCGAGAGCGTGGCAGGATGGGCTCCACCCCGGCCATCGAAGCACCCGGCTTACCCGGAGAAAACTCATTTTCTTCCCAGAGCCATGCCGACAGTGGCCAGTGGCCTGTCAACAGCAGTCAATTTCAAGTAGCTTCAAGGCAGCATGAATGGAGCTTTCAAAATGGGAAAGCAAGGCTCGTTCCATCAGGCCCCCATTTCCACGGCCACACGCCGCATACATCCCTGTGCTTTCTAACAAGTCCAAAGAGACGCAGGTTGCCCAGTGGTCCCTTCCCCGAGTCAACTCCTCGAGGCAGGGTGTTCTGCATCTAGCGAACTGCCTCAACCAAGGAAAGCCCCAGCTAGGCCTCCGGCCCCGTGGCTCTTCAAAAGCCTGCAGTGTTACCCGAGGAACCGGGCTTCAGTTGCAGTCGGAACGCAAGACGACATTCTCCTGGAGGCAGGGTGACTTCAGGCAGGGGGTCCCAGATGGAATGCGAAGCCGAGGGTTATTCTCAGTGCACCTCAGACTAGGGCAATGAGTCAGACTTGCACGGTATGTTGGACCTGCTAGAAAGGTGTTCTTCGACCAGTGGGAGTGCTGGGGAAATCAAGCTGTCCCAAGAAAGAGTGCAGGCTGTTGCCCTACACTCGGCATACACAGAGTGGCTCCGAAGGGCTACGGGCCTGGATGTGGCTTAGCAGGCCCATGGGGGCCTGAGGGTAATCAGTGTTCTTGCAGAGAATAGGGTGCCCACGCGAGGCTCCTAGATGCCCTGCCAAGCGTCCTGGCGTTAAAATAATGCAGAGCGACGGCTATGGCCTCCTGGAAACTGCTGCCCGCCTCCGCTTCTGCATGGCAATTCAGGGCCTTACCTCGAGACAACTGCTCACGCTGAGTGTCCCGTTAGCGACGCAGCATGGTAGGATGCTAACTTCCTCCTCGAGCAGAGTGACTTCAGGTAAGAGGTCCTCGAAGAATCCTAAGCAGAGTGTTTTCTCACGGCAGCTCAGACGGGGGCCATGACGGACACTTCCATGGTACGTCGCACTGGCTAGAAATGTGGTCCTGAGGCTGTTCCGGTGCTCTGGAAACGTAGCTCTCCTTCAGGAACGAGCAGTGTGTTGCCCATCACTTGGCATACACAGAGGGCCTCCGAGGGACCGACCTTTGGGCCTCGATGCTGCTCAGCAGGCCCACAGGCTTCTGGAGGTACTCACTGATCGTGGAGGGAAAATGATGCACACCCGAGGGGCCTAGGAGTCCTGAAAAGGGTACTTCCTTTAAAATAAAGCAGAACAGGGGCTTCCCTGGTGGCGCCAGTGGTTGAGAATCTGCCTGCCAATGCAGGGTGCACGGGTTCGAGCACGGGTCTGGGAGGATCCCACATGCCGCGGAGCAACTGGGCCCGTGAGCCACAACTACTGAGCCTGCGCCTCTGGAGCCTGTGCTCCGCAACAAGAGAGGCCGCGATAGTGAGAGGCCTGCGCGCCGCGATGAAGAGTGGCCCCCCACTTACCGCAACTGGAGAGAGCCCTAGCACAGAAACGCAGACCCAACGTAGCAATCAATCACTCAATCAATAAATCTTAAAGAAAGAATAAAAAATTAAAAAAATAAAATAAAATAAAGCAGAACAGCGACTAAGACCTCATGGAAAGAGCCGCATGCCTCCCTTTCTGCGCGGCTACTCAGGGACTTACCTCGAGGCCAGTACTCACGTTGAGTTTCCCTTTAGCTCGAGAGCGTGGCAGGATGGGCTCCACCCCGGCCATCGAAGCACCCGGCTTACCCGGAGAAAACTCATTTTCTTCCCAGAGCCATGCCGACAGTGGCCAGTGGCCTGTCAACAGCAGTCAATTTCAAGTAGCTTCAAGGCAGCATGAATGGAGCTTTCAAAATGGGAAAGCAAGGCTCGTTCCATCAGGCCCCCATTTCCACGGCCACACGCCGCATACATCCCTGTGCTTTCTAACAAGTCCAAAGAGACGCAGGTTGCCCAGTGGTCCCTTCCCCGAGTCAACTCCTCGAGGCAGGGTGTTCTGCATCTAGCGAACTGCCTCAACCAAGGAAAGCCCCAGCTAGGCCTCCGGCCCCGTGGCTCTTCAAAAGCCTGCAGTGTTACCCGAGGAACCGGGCTTCAGTTGCAGTCGGAACGCAAGACGACATTCTCCTGGAGGCAGGGTGACTTCAGGCAGGGGGTCCCAGATGGAATGCGAAGCCGAGGGTTATTCTCAGTGCACCTCAGACTAGGGCAATGAGTCAGACTTGCACGGTATGTTGGACCTGCTAGAAAGGTGTTCTTCGACCAGTGGGAGTGCTGGGGAAATCAAGCTGTCCCAAGAAAGAGTGCAGGCTGTTGCCCTACACTCGGCATACACAGAGTGGCTCCGAAGGGCTACGGGCCTGGATGTGGCTTAGCAGGCCCATGGGGGCCTGAGGGTAATCAGTGTTCTTGCAGAGAATAGGGTGCCCACGCGAGGCTCCTAGATGCCCTGCCAAGCGTCCTGGCGTTAAAATAATGCAGAGCGACGGCTATGGCCTCCTGGAAACTGCTGCCCGCCTCCGCTTCTGCATGGCAATTCAGGGCCTTACCTCGAGACAACTGCTCACGCTGAGTGTCCCGTTAGCGACGCAGCATGGTAGGATGCTAACTTCCTCCTCGAGCAGAGTGACTTCAGGTAAGAGGTCCTCGAAGAATCCTAAGCAGAGTGTTTTCTCACGGCAGCTCAGACGGGGGCCATGACGGACACTTCCATGGTACGTCGCACTGGCTAGAAATGTGGTCCTGAGGCTGTTCCGGTGCTCTGGAAACGTAGCTCTCCTTCAGGAACGAGCAGTGTGTTGCCCATCACTTGGCATACACAGAGGGCCTCCGAGGGACCGACCTTTGGGCCTCGATGCTGCTCAGCAGGCCCACAGGCTTCTGGAGGTACTCACTGATCGTGGAGGGAAAATGATGCACACCCGAGGGGCCTAGGAGTCCTGAAAAGGGTACTTCCTTTAAAATAAAGCAGAACAGGGGCTTCCCTGGTGGCGCCAGTGGTTGAGAATCTGCCTGCCAATGCAGGGTGCACGGGTTCGAGCACGGGTCTGGGAGGATCCCACATGCCGCGGAGCAACTGGGCCCGTGAGCCACAACTACTGAGCCTGCGCCTCTGGAGCCTGTGCTCCGCAACAAGAGAGGCCGCGATAGTGAGAGGCCTGCGCGCCGCGATGAAGAGTGGCCCCCCACTTACCGCAACTGGAGAGAGCCCTAGCACAGAAACGCAGACCCAACGTAGCAATCAATCACTCAATCAATAAATCTTAAAGAAAGAATAAAAAATTAAAAAAATAAAATAAAATAAAGCAGAACAGCGACTAAGACCTCATGGAAAGAGCCGCATGCCTCCCTTTCTGCGCGGCTACTCAGGGACTTACCTCGAGGCCAGTACTCACGTTGAGTTTCCCTTTAGCTCGAGAGCGTGGCAGGATGGGCTCCACCCCGGCCATCGAAGCACCCGGCTTACCCGGAGAAAACTCATTTTCTTCCCAGAGCCATGCCGACAGTGGCCAGTGGCCTGTCAACAGCAGTCAATTTCAAGTAGCTTCAAGGCAGCATGAATGGAGCTTTCAAAATGGGAAAGCAAGGCTCGTTCCATCAGGCCCCCATTTCCACGGCCACACGCCGCATACATCCCTGTGCTTTCTAACAAGTCCAAAGAGACGCAGGTTGCCCAGTGGTCCCTTCCCCGAGTCAACTCCTCGAGGCAGGGTGTTCTGCATCTAGCGAACTGCCTCAACCAAGGAAAGCCCCAGCTAGGCCTCCGGCCCCGTGGCTCTTCAAAAGCCTGCAGTGTTACCCGAGGAACCGGGCTTCAGTTGCAGTCGGAACGCAAGACGACATTCTCCTGGAGGCAGGGTGACTTCAGGCAGGGGGTCCCAGATGGAATGCGAAGCCGAGGGTTATTCTCAGTGCACCTCAGACTAGGGCAATGAGTCAGACTTGCACGGTATGTTGGACCTGCTAGAAAGGTGTTCTTCGACCAGTGGGAGTGCTGGGGAAATCAAGCTGTCCCAAGAAAGAGTGCAGGCTGTTGCCCTACACTCGGCATACACAGAGTGGCTCCGAAGGGCTACGGGCCTGGATGTGGCTTAGCAGGCCCATGGGGGCCTGAGGGTAATCAGTGTTCTTGCAGAGAATAGGGTGCCCACGCGAGGCTCCTAGATGCCCTGCCAAGCGTCCTGGCGTTAAAATAATGCAGAGCGACGGCTATGGCCTCCTGGAAACTGCTGCCCGCCTCCGCTTCTGCATGGCAATTCAGGGCCTTACCTCGAGACAACTGCTCACGCTGAGTGTCCCGTTAGCGACGCAGCATGGTAGGATGCTAACTTCCTCCTCGAGCAGAGTGACTTCAGGTAAGAGGTCCTCGAAGAATCCTAAGCAGAGTGTTTTCTCACGGCAGCTCAGACGGGGGCCATGACGGACACTTCCATGGTACGTCGCACTGGCTAGAAATGTGGTCCTGAGGCTGTTCCGGTGCTCTGGAAACGTAGCTCTCCTTCAGGAACGAGCAGTGTGTTGCCCATCACTTGGCATACACAGAGGGCCTCCGAGGGACCGACCTTTGGGCCTCGATGCTGCTCAGCAGGCCCACAGGCTTCTGGAGGTACTCACTGATCGTGGAGGGAAAATGATGCACACCCGAGGGGCCTAGGAGTCCTGAAAAGGGTACTTCCTTTAAAATAAAGCAGAACAGGGGCTTCCCTGGTGGCGCCAGTGGTTGAGAATCTGCCTGCCAATGCAGGGTGCACGGGTTCGAGCACGGGTCTGGGAGGATCCCACATGCCGCGGAGCAACTGGGCCCGTGAGCCACAACTACTGAGCCTGCGCCTCTGGAGCCTGTGCTCCGCAACAAGAGAGGCCGCGATAGTGAGAGGCCTGCGCGCCGCGATGAAGAGTGGCCCCCCACTTACCGCAACTGGAGAGAGCCCTAGCACAGAAACGCAGACCCAACGTAGCAATCAATCACTCAATCAATAAATCTTAAAGAAAGAATAAAAAATTAAAAAAATAAAATAAAATAAAGCAGAACAGCGACTAAGACCTCATGGAAAGAGCCGCATGCCTCCCTTTCTGCGCGGCTACTCAGGGACTTACCTCGAGGCCAGTACTCACGTTGAGTTTCCCTTTAGCTCGAGAGCGTGGCAGGATGGGCTCCACCCCGGCCATCGAAGCACCCGGCTTACCCGGAGAAAACTCATTTTCTTCCCAGAGCCATGCCGACAGTGGCCAGTGGCCTGTCAACAGCAGTCAATTTCAAGTAGCTTCAAGGCAGCATGAATGGAGCTTTCAAAATGGGAAAGCAAGGCTCGTTCCATCAGGCCCCCATTTCCACGGCCACACGCCGCATACATCCCTGTGCTTTCTAACAAGTCCAAAGAGACGCAGGTTGCCCAGTGGTCCCTTCCCCGAGTCAACTCCTCGAGGCAGGGTGTTCTGCATCTAGCGAACTGCCTCAACCAAGGAAAGCCCCAGCTAGGCCTCCGGCCCCGTGGCTCTTCAAAAGCCTGCAGTGTTACCCGAGGAACCGGGCTTCAGTTGCAGTCGGAACGCAAGACGACATTCTCCTGGAGGCAGGGTGACTTCAGGCAGGGGGTCCCAGATGGAATGCGAAGCCGAGGGTTATTCTCAGTGCACCTCAGACTAGGGCAATGAGTCAGACTTGCACGGTATGTTGGACCTGCTAGAAAGGTGTTCTTCGACCAGTGGGAGTGCTGGGGAAATCAAGCTGTCCCAAGAAAGAGTGCAGGCTGTTGCCCTACACTCGGCATACACAGAGTGGCTCCGAAGGGCTACGGGCCTGGATGTGGCTTAGCAGGCCCATGGGGGCCTGAGGGTAATCAGTGTTCTTGCAGAGAATAGGGTGCCCACGCGAGGCTCCTAGATGCCCTGCCAAGTGTCCTGGCGTTAAAATAATGCAGAGCGACGGCTATGGCCTCCTGGAAACTGCTGCCCGCCTCCGCTTCTGCATGGCAATTCAGGGCCTTACCTCGAGACAACTGCTCACGCTGAGTGTCCCGTTAGCGACGCAGCATGGTAGGATGCTAACTTCCTCCTCGAGCAGAGTGACTTCAGGTAAGAGGTCCTCGAAGAATCCTAAGCAGAGTGTTTTCTCACGGCAGCTCAGACGGGGGCCATGACGGACACTTCCATGGTACGTCGCACTGGCTAGAAATGTGGTCCTGAGGCTGTTCCGGTGCTCTGGAAACGTAGCTCTCCTTCAGGAACGAGCAGTGTGTTGCCCATCACTTGGCATACACAGAGGGCCTCCGAGGGACCGACCTTTGGGCCTCGATGCTGCTCAGCAGGCCCACAGGCTTCTGGAGGTACTCACTGATCGTGGAGGGAAAATGATGCACACCCGAGGGGCCTAGGAGTCCTGAAAAGGGTACTTCCTTTAAAATAAAGCAGAACAGGGGCTTCCCTGGTGGCGCCAGTGGTTGAGAATCTGCCTGCCAATGCAGGGTGCACGGGTTCGAGCACGGGTCTGGGAGGATCCCACATGCCGCGGAGCAACTGGGCCCGTGAGCCACAACTACTGAGCCTGCGCCTCTGGAGCCTGTGCTCCGCAACAAGAGAGGCCGCGATAGTGAGAGGCCTGCGCGCCGCGATGAAGAGTGGCCCCCCACTTACCGCAACTGGAGAGAGCCCTAGCACAGAAACGCAGACCCAACGTAGCAATCAATCACTCAATCAATAAATCTTAAAGAAAGAATAAAAAATTAAAAAAATAAAATAAAATAAAGCAGAACAGCGACTAAGACCTCATGGAAAGAGCCGCATGCCTCCCTTTCTGCGCGGCTACTCAGGGACTTACCTCGAGGCCAGTACTCACGTTGAGTTTCCCTTTAGCTCGAGAGCGTGGCAGGATGGGCTCCACCCCGGCCATCGAAGCACCCGGCTTACCCGGAGAAAACTCATTTTCTTCCCAGAGCCATGCCGACAGTGGCCAGTGGCCTGTCAACAGCAGTCAATTTCAAGTAGCTTCAAGGCAGCATGAATGGAGCTTTCAAAATGGGAAAGCAAGGCTCGTTCCATCAGGCCCCCATTTCCACGGCCACACGCCGCATACATCCCTGTGCTTTCTAACAAGTCCAAAGAGACGCAGGTTGCCCAGTGGTCCCTTCCCCGAGTCAACTCCTCGAGGCAGGGTGTTCTGCATCTAGCGAACTGCCTCAACCAAGGAAAGCCCCAGCTAGGCCTCCGGCCCCGTGGCTCTTCAAAAGCCTGCAGTGTTACCCGAGGAACCGGGCTTCAGTTGCAGTCGGAACGCAAGACGACATTCTCCTGGAGGCAGGGTGACTTCAGGCAGGGGGTCCCAGATGGAATGCGAAGCCGAGGGTTATTCTCAGTGCACCTCAGACTAGGGCAATGAGTCAGACTTGCACGGTATGTTGGACCTGCTAGAAAGGTGTTCTTCGACCAGTGGGAGTGCTGGGGAAATCAAGCTGTCCCAAGAAAGAGTGCAGGCTGTTGCCCTACACTCGGCATACACAGAGTGGCTCCGAAGGGCTACGGGCCTGGATGTGGCTTAGCAGGCCCATGGGGGCCTGAGGGTAATCAGTGTTCTTGCAGAGAATAGGGTGCCCACGCGAGGCTCCTAGATGCCCTGCCAAGCGTCCTGGCGTTAAAATAATGCAGAGCGACGGCTATGGCCTCCTGGAAACTGCTGCCCGCCTCCGCTTCTGCATGGCAATTCAGGGCCTTACCTCGAGACAACTGCTCACGCTGAGTGTCCCGTTAGCGACGCAGCATGGTAGGATGCTAACTTCCTCCTCGAGCAGAGTGACTTCAGGTAAGAGGTCCTCGAAGAATCCTAAGCAGAGTGTTTTCTCACGGCAGCTCAGACGGGGGCCATGACGGACACTTCCATGGTACGTCGCACTGGCTAGAAATGTGGTCCTGAGGCTGTTCCGGTGCTCTGGAAACGTAGCTCTCCTTCAGGAACGAGCAGTGTGTTGCCCATCACTTGGCATACACAGAGGGCCTCCGAGGGACCGACCTTTGGGCCTCGATGCTGCTCAGCAGGCCCACAGGCTTCTGGAGGTACTCACTGATCGTGGAGGGAAAATGATGCACACCCGAGGGGCCTAGGAGTCCTGAAAAGGGTACTTCCTTTAAAATAAAGCAGAACAGGGGCTTCCCTGGTGGCGCCAGTGGTTGAGAATCTGCCTGCCAATGCAGGGTGCACGGGTTCGAGCACGGGTCTGGGAGGATCCCACATGCCGCGGAGCAACTGGGCCCGTGAGCCACAACTACTGAGCCTGCGCCTCTGGAGCCTGTGCTCCGCAACAAGAGAGGCCGCGATAGTGAGAGGCCTGCGCGCCGCGATGAAGAGTGGCCCCCCACTTACCGCAACTGGAGAGAGCCCTAGCACAGAAACGCAGACCCAACGTAGCAATCAATCACTCAATCAATAAATCTTAAAGAAAGAATAAAAAATTAAAAAAATAAAATAAAATAAAGCAGAACAGCGACTAAGACCTCATGGAAAGAGCCGCATGCCTCCCTTTCTGCGCGGCTACTCAGGGACTTACCTCGAGGCCAGTACTCACGTTGAGTTTCCCTTTAGCTCGAGAGCGTGGCAGGATGGGCTCCACCCCGGCCATCGAAGCACCCGGCTTACCCGGAGAAAACTCATTTTCTTCCCAGAGCCATGCCGACAGTGGCCAGTGGCCTGTCAACAGCAGTCAATTTCAAGTAGCTTCAAGGCAGCATGAATGGAGCTTTCAAAATGGGAAAGCAAGGCTCGTTCCATCAGGCCCCCATTTCCACGGCCACACGCCGCATACATCCCTGTGCTTTCTAACAAGTCCAAAGAGACGCAGGTTGCCCAGTGGTCCCTTCCCCGAGTCAACTCCTCGAGGCAGGGTGTTCTGCATCTAGCGAACTGCCTCAACCAAGGAAAGCCCCAGCTAGGCCTCCGGCCCCGTGGCTCTTCAAAAGCCTGCAGTGTTACCCGAGGAACCGGGCTTCAGTTGCAGTCGGAACGCAAGACGACATTCTCCTGGAGGCAGGGTGACTTCAGGCAGGGGGTCCCAGATGGAATGCGAAGCCGAGGGTTATTCTCAGTGCACCTCAGACTAGGGCAATGAGTCAGACTTGCACGGTATGTTGGACCTGCTAGAAAGGTGTTCTTCGACCAGTGGGAGTGCTGCTGCTAGAAAGGTGTTCTTCGACCAGTGGGAGTGCTGGGGAAATCAAGCTGTCCCAAGAAAGAGTGCAGGCTGTTGCCCTACACTCGGCATACACAGAGTGGCTCCGAAGGGCTACGGGCCTGGATGTGGCTTAGCAGGCCCATGGGGGCCTGAGGGTAATCAGTGTTCTTGCAGAGAATAGGGTGCCCACGCGAGGCTCCTAGATGCCCTGCCAAGCGTCCTGGCGTTAAAATAATGCAGAGCGACGGCTATGGCCTCCTGGAAACTGCTGCCCGCCTCCGCTTCTGCATGGCAATTCAGGGCCTTACCTCGAGACAACTGCTCACGCTGAGTGTCCCGTTAGCGACGCAGCATGGTAGGATGCTAACTTCCTCCTCGAGCAGAGTGACTTCAGGTAAGAGGTCCTCGAAGAATCCTAAGCAGAGTGTTTTCTCACGGCAGCTCAGACGGGGGCCATGACGGACACTTCCATGGTACGTCGCACTGGCTAGAAATGTGGTCCTGAGGCTGTTCCGGTGCTCTGGAAACGTAGCTCTCCTTCAGGAACGAGCAGTGTGTTGCCCATCACTTGGCATACACAGAGGGCCTCCGAGGGACCGACCTTTGGGCCTCGATGCTGCTCAGCAGGCCCACAGGCTTCTGGAGGTACTCACTGATCGTGGAGGGAAAATGATGCACACCCGAGGGGCCTAGGAGTCCTGAAAAGGGTACTTCCTTTAAAATAAAGCAGAACAGGGGCTTCCCTGGTGGCGCCAGTGGTTGAGAATCTGCCTGCCAATGCAGGGTGCACGGGTTCGAGCACGGGTCTGGGAGGATCCCACATGCCGCGGAGCAACTGGGCCCGTGAGCCACAACTACTGAGCCTGCGCCTCTGGAGCCTGTGCTCCGCAACAAGAGAGGCCGCGATAGTGAGAGGCCTGCGCGCCGCGATGAAGAGTGGCCCCCCACTTACCGCAACTGGAGAGAGCCCTAGCACAGAAACGCAGACCCAACGTAGCAATCAATCACTCAATCAATAAATCTTAAAGAAAGAATAAAAAATTAAAAAAATAAAATAAAATAAAGCAGAACAGCGACTAAGACCTCATGGAAAGAGCCGCATGCCTCCCTTTCTGCGCGGCTACTCAGGGACTTACCTCGAGGCCAGTACTCACGTTGAGTTTCCCTTTAGCTCGAGAGCGTGGCAGGATGGGCTCCACCCCGGCCATCGAAGCACCCGGCTTACCCGGAGAAAACTCATTTTCTTCCCAGAGCCATGCCGACAGTGGCCAGTGGCCTGTCAACAGCAGTCAATTTCAAGTAGCTTCAAGGCAGCATGAATGGAGCTTTCAAAATGGGAAAGCAAGGCTCGTTCCATCAGGCCCCCATTTCCACGGCCACACGCCGCATACATCCCTGTGCTTTCTAACAAGTCCAAAGAGACGCAGGTTGCCCAGTGGTCCCTTCCCCGAGTCAACTCCTCGAGGCAGGGTGTTCTGCATCTAGCGAACTGCCTCAACCAAGGAAAGCCCCAGCTAGGCCTCCGGCCCCGTGGCTCTTCAAAAGCCTGCAGTGTTACCCGAGGAACCGGGCTTCAGTTGCAGTCGGAACGCAAGACGACATTCTCCTGGAGGCAGGGTGACTTCAGGCAGGGGGTCCCAGATGGAATGCGAAGCCGAGGGTTATTCTCAGTGCACCTCAGACTAGGGCAATGAGTCAGACTTGCACGGTATGTTGGACCTGCTAGAAAGGTGTTCTTCGACCAGTGGGAGTGCTGGGGAAATCAAGCTGTCCCAAGAAAGAGTGCAGGCTGTTGCCCTACACTCGGCATACACAGAGTGGCTCCGAAGGGCTACGGGCCTGGATGTGGCTTAGCAGGCCCATGGGGGCCTGAGGGTAATCAGTGTTCTTGCAGAGAATAGGGTGCCCACGCGAGGCTCCTAGATGCCCTGCCAAGCGTCCTGGCGTTAAAATAATGCAGAGCGACGGCTATGGCCTCCTGGAAACTGCTGCCCGCCTCCGCTTCTGCATGGCAATTCAGGGCCTTACCTCGAGACAACTGCTCACGCTGAGTGTCCCGTTAGCGACGCAGCATGGTAGGATGCTAACTTCCTCCTCGAGCAGAGTGACTTCAGGTAAGAGGTCCTCGAAGAATCCTAAGCAGAGTGTTTTCTCACGGCAGCTCAGACGGGGGCCATGACGGACACTTCCATGGTACGTCGCACTGGCTAGAAATGTGGTCCTGAGGCTGTTCCGGTGCTCTGGAAACGTAGCTCTCCTTCAGGAACGAGCAGTGTGTTGCCCATCACTTGGCATACACAGAGGGCCTCCGAGGGACCGACCTTTGGGCCTCGATGCTGCTCAGCAGGCCCACAGGCTTCTGGAGGTACTCACTGATCGTGGAGGGAAAATGATGCACACCCGAGGGGCCTAGGAGTCCTGAAAAGGGTACTTCCTTTAAAATAAAGCAGAACAGGGGCTTCCCTGGTGGCGCCAGTGGTTGAGAATCTGCCTGCCAATGCAGGGTGCACGGGTTCGAGCACGGGTCTGGGAGGATCCCACATGCCGCGGAGCAACTGGGCCCGTGAGCCACAACTACTGAGCCTGCGCCTCTGGAGCCTGTGCTCCGCAACAAGAGAGGCCGCGATAGTGAGAGGCCTGCGCGCCGCGATGAAGAGTGGCCCCCCACTTACCGCAACTGGAGAGAGCCCTAGCACAGAAACGCAGACCCAACGTAGCAATCAATCACTCAATCAATAAATCTTAAAGAAAGAATAAAAAATTAAAAAAATAAAATAAAATAAAGCAGAACAGCGACTAAGACCTCATGGAAAGAGCCGCATGCCTCCCTTTCTGCGCGGCTACTCAGGGACTTACCTCGAGGCCAGTACTCACGTTGAGTTTCCCTTTAGCTCGAGAGCGTGGCAGGATGGGCTCCACCCCGGCCATCGAAGCACCCGGCTTACCCGGAGAAAACTCATTTTCTTCCCAGAGCCATGCCGACAGTGGCCAGTGGCCTGTCAACAGCAGTCAATTTCAAGTAGCTTCAAGGCAGCATGAATGGAGCTTTCAAAATGGGAAAGCAAGGCTCGTTCCATCAGGCCCCCATTTCCACGGCCACACGCCGCATACATCCCTGTGCTTTCTAACAAGTCCAAAGAGACGCAGGTTGCCCAGTGGTCCCTTCCCCGAGTCAACTCCTCGAGGCAGGGTGTTCTGCATCTAGCGAACTGCCTCAACCAAGGAAAGCCCCAGCTAGGCCTCCGGCCCCGTGGCTCTTCAAAAGCCTGCAGTGTTACCCGAGGAACCGGGCTTCAGTTGCAGTCGGAACGCAAGACGACATTCTCCTGGAGGCAGGGTGACTTCAGGCAGGGGGTCCCAGATGGAATGCGAAGCCGAGGGTTATTCTCAGTGCACCTCAGACTAGGGCAATGAGTCAGACTTGCACGGTATGTTGGACCTGCTAGAAAGGTGTTCTTCGACCAGTGGGAGTGCTGGGGAAATCAAGCTGTCCCAAGAAAGAGTGCAGGCTGTTGCCCTACACTCGGCATACACAGAGTGGCTCCGAAGGGCTACGGGCCTGGATGTGGCTTAGCAGGCCCATGGGGGCCTGAGGGTAATCAGTGTTCTTGCAGAGAATAGGGTGCCCACGCGAGGCTCCTAGATGCCCTGCCAAGCGTCCTGGCGTTAAAATAATGCAGAGCGACGGCTATGGCCTCCTGGAAACTGCTGCCCGCCTCCGCTTCTGCATGGCAATTCAGGGCCTTACCTCGAGACAACTGCTCACGCTGAGTGTCCCGTTAGCGACGCAGCATGGTAGGATGCTAACTTCCTCCTCGAGCAGAGTGACTTCAGGTAAGAGGTCCTCGAAGAATCCTAAGCAGAGTGTTTTCTCACGGCAGCTCAGACGGGGGCCATGACGGACACTTCCATGGTACGTCGCACTGGCTAGAAATGTGGTCCTGAGGCTGTTCCGGTGCTCTGGAAACGTAGCTCTCCTTCAGGAACGAGCAGTGTGTTGCCCATCACTTGGCATACACAGAGGGCCTCCGAGGGACCGACCTTTGGGCCTCGATGCTGCTCAGCAGGCCCACAGGCTTCTGGAGGTACTCACTGATCGTGGAGGGAAAATGATGCACACCCGAGGGGCCTAGGAGTCCTGAAAAGGGTACTTCCTTTAAAATAAAGCAGAACAGGGGCTTCCCTGGTGGCGCCAGTGGTTGAGAATCTGCCTGCCAATGCAGGGTGCACGGGTTCGAGCACGGGTCTGGGAGGATCCCACATGCCGCGGAGCAACTGGGCCCGTGAGCCACAACTACTGAGCCTGCGCCTCTGGAGCCTGTGCTCCGCAACAAGAGAGGCCGCGATAGTGAGAGGCCTGCGCGCCGCGATGAAGAGTGGCCCCCCACTTACCGCAACTGGAGAGAGCCCTAGCACAGAAACGCAGACCCAACGTAGCAATCAATCACTCAATCAATAAATCTTAAAGAAAGAATAAAAAATTAAAAAAATAAAATAAAATAAAGCAGAACAGCGACTAAGACCTCATGGAAAGAGCCGCATGCCTCCCTTTCTGCGCGGCTACTCAGGGACTTACCTCGAGGCCAGTACTCACGTTGAGTTTCCCTTTAGCTCGAGAGCGTGGCAGGATGGGCTCCACCCCGGCCATCGAAGCACCCGGCTTACCCGGAGAAAACTCATTTTCTTCCCAGAGCCATGCCGACAGTGGCCAGTGGCCTGTCAACAGCAGTCAATTTCAAGTAGCTTCAAGGCAGCATGAATGGAGCTTTCAAAATGGGAAAGCAAGGCTCGTTCCATCAGGCCCCCATTTCCACGGCCACACGCCGCATACATCCCTGTGCTTTCTAACAAGTCCAAAGAGACGCAGGTTGCCCAGTGGTCCCTTCCCCGAGTCAACTCCTCGAGGCAGGGTGTTCTGCATCTAGCGAACTGCCTCAACCAAGGAAAGCCCCAGCTAGGCCTCCGGCCCCGTGGCTCTTCAAAAGCCTGCAGTGTTACCCGAGGAACCGGGCTTCAGTTGCAGTCGGAACGCAAGACGACATTCTCCTGGAGGCAGGGTGACTTCAGGCAGGGGGTCCCAGATGGAATGCGAAGCCGAGGGTTATTCTCAGTGCACCTCAGACTAGGGCAATGAGTCAGACTTGCACGGTATGTTGGACCTGCTAGAAAGGTGTTCTTCGACCAGTGGGAGTGCTGGGGAAATCAAGCTGTCCCAAGAAAGAGTGCAGGCTGTTGCCCTACACTCGGCATACACAGAGTGGCTCCGAAGGGCTACGGGCCTGGATGTGGCTTAGCAGGCCCATGGGGGCCTGAGGGTAATCAGTGTTCTTGCAGAGAATAGGGTGCCCACGCGAGGCTCCTAGATGCCCTGCCAAGCGTCCTGGCGTTAAAATAATGCAGAGCGACGGCTATGGCCTCCTGGAAACTGCTGCCCGCCTCCGCTTCTGCATGGCAATTCAGGGCCTTACCTCGAGACAACTGCTCACGCTGAGTGTCCCGTTAGCGACGCAGCATGGTAGGATGCTAACTTCCTCCTCGAGCAGAGTGACTTCAGGTAAGAGGTCCTCGAAGAATCCTAAGCAGAGTGTTTTCTCACGGCAGCTCAGACGGGGGCCATGACGGACACTTCCATGGTACGTCGCACTGGCTAGAAATGTGGTCCTGAGGCTGTTCCGGTGCTCTGGAAACGTAGCTCTCCTTCAGGAACGAGCAGTGTGTTGCCCATCACTTGGCATACACAGAGGGCCTCCGAGGGACCGACCTTTGGGCCTCGATGCTGCTCAGCAGGCCCACAGGCTTCTGGAGGTACTCACTGATCGTGGAGGGAAAATGATGCACACCCGAGGGGCCTAGGAGTCCTGAAAAGGGTACTTCCTTTAAAATAAAGCAGAACAGGGGCTTCCCTGGTGGCGCCAGTGGTTGAGAATCTGCCTGCCAATGCAGGGTGCACGGGTTCGAGCACGGGTCTGGGAGGATCCCACATGCCGCGGAGCAACTGGGCCCGTGAGCCACAACTACTGAGCCTGCGCCTCTGGAGCCTGTGCTCCGCAACAAGAGAGGCCGCGATAGTGAGAGGCCTGCGCGCCGCGATGAAGAGTGGCCCCCCACTTACCGCAACTGGAGAGAGCCCTAGCACAGAAACGCAGACCCAACGTAGCAATCAATCACTCAATCAATAAATCTTAAAGAAAGAATAAAAAATTAAAAAAATAAAATAAAATAAAGCAGAACAGCGACTAAGACCTCATGGAAAGAGCCGCATGCCTCCCTTTCTGCGCGGCTACTCAGGGACTTACCTCGAGGCCAGTACTCACGTTGAGTTTCCCTTTAGCTCGAGAGCGTGGCAGGATGGGCTCCACCCCGGCCATCGAAGCACCCGGCTTACCCGGAGAAAACTCATTTTCTTCCCAGAGCCATGCCGACAGTGGCCAGTGGCCTGTCAACAGCAGTCAATTTCAAGTAGCTTCAAGGCAGCATGAATGGAGCTTTCAAAATGGGAAAGCAAGGCTCGTTCCATCAGGCCCCCATTTCCACGGCCACACGCCGCATACATCCCTGTGCTTTCTAACAAGTCCAAAGAGACGCAGGTTGCCCAGTGGTCCCTTCCCCGAGTCAACTCCTCGAGGCAGGGTGTTCTGCATCTAGCGAACTGCCTCAACCAAGGAAAGCCCCAGCTAGGCCTCCGGCCCCGTGGCTCTTCAAAAGCCTGCAGTGTTACCCGAGGAACCGGGCTTCAGTTGCAGTCGGAACGCAAGACGACATTCTCCTGGAGGCAGGGTGACTTCAGGCAGGGGGTCCCAGATGGAATGCGAAGCCGAGGGTTATTCTCAGTGCACCTCAGACTAGGGCAATGAGTCAGACTTGCACGGTATGTTGGACCTGCTAGAAAGGTGTTCTTCGACCAGTGGGAGTGCTGGGGAAATCAAGCTGTCCCAAGAAAGAGTGCAGGCTGTTGCCCTACACTCGGCATACACAGAGTGGCTCCGAAGGGCTACGGGCCTGGATGTGGCTTAGCAGGCCCATGGGGGCCTGAGGGTAATCAGTGTTCTTGCAGAGAATAGGGTGCCCACGCGAGGCTCCTAGATGCCCTGCCAAGCGTCCTGGCGTTAAAATAATGCAGAGCGACGGCTATGGCCTCCTGGAAACTGCTGCCCGCCTCCGCTTCTGCATGGCAATTCAGGGCCTTACCTCGAGACAACTGCTCACGCTGAGTGTCCCGTTAGCGACGCAGCATGGTAGGATGCTAACTTCCTCCTCGAGCAGAGTGACTTCAGGTAAGAGGTCCTCGAAGAATCCTAAGCAGAGTGTTTTCTCACGGCAGCTCAGACGGGGGCCATGACGGACACTTCCATGGTACGTCGCACTGGCTAGAAATGTGGTCCTGAGGCTGTTCCGGTGCTCTGGAAACGTAGCTCTCCTTCAGGAACGAGCAGTGTGTTGCCCATCACTTGGCATACACAGAGGGCCTCCGAGGGACCGACCTTTGGGCCTCGATGCTGCTCAGCAGGCCCACAGGCTTCTGGAGGTACTCACTGATCGTGGAGGGAAAATGATGCACACCCGAGGGGCCTAGGAGTCCTGAAAAGGGTACTTCCTTTAAAATAAAGCAGAACAGGGGCTTCCCTGGTGGCGCCAGTGGTTGAGAATCTGCCTGCCAATGCAGGGTGCACGGGTTCGAGCACGGGTCTGGGAGGATCCCACATGCCGCGGAGCAACTGGGCCCGTGAGCCACAACTACTGAGCCTGCGCCTCTGGAGCCTGTGCTCCGCAACAAGAGAGGCCGCGATAGTGAGAGGCCTGCGCGCCGCGATGAAGAGTGGCCCCCCACTTACCGCAACTGGAGAGAGCCCTAGCACAGAAACGCAGACCCAACGTAGCAATCAATCACTCAATCAATAAATCTTAAAGAAAGAATAAAAAATTAAAAAAATAAAATAAAATAAAGCAGAACAGCGACTAAGACCTCATGGAAAGAGCCGCATGCCTCCCTTTCTGCGCGGCTACTCAGGGACTTACCTCGAGGCCAGTACTCACGTTGAGTTTCCCTTTAGCTCGAGAGCGTGGCAGGATGGGCTCCACCCCGGCCATCGAAGCACCCGGCTTACCCGGAGAAAACTCATTTTCTTCCCAGAGCCATGCCGACAGTGGCCAGTGGCCTGTCAACAGCAGTCAATTTCAAGTAGCTTCAAGGCAGCATGAATGGAGCTTTCAAAATGGGAAAGCAAGGCTCGTTCCATCAGGCCCCCATTTCCACGGCCACACGCCGCATACATCCCTGTGCTTTCTAACAAGTCCAAAGAGACGCAGGTTGCCCAGTGGTCCCTTCCCCGAGTCAACTCCTCGAGGCAGGGTGTTCTGCATCTAGCGAACTGCCTCAACCAAGGAAAGCCCCAGCTAGGCCTCCGGCCCCGTGGCTCTTCAAAAGCCTGCAGTGTTACCCGAGGAACCGGGCTTCAGTTGCAGTCGGAACGCAAGACGACATTCTCCTGGAGGCAGGGTGACTTCAGGCAGGGGGTCCCAGATGGAATGCGAAGCCGAGGGTTATTCTCAGTGCACCTCAGACTAGGGCAATGAGTCAGACTTGCACGGTATGTTGGACCTGCTAGAAAGGTGTTCTTCGACCAGTGGGAGTGCTGGGGAAATCAAGCTGTCCCAAGAAAGAGTGCAGGCTGTTGCCCTACACTCGGCATACACAGAGTGGCTCCGAAGGGCTACGGGCCTGGATGTGGCTTAGCAGGCCCATGGGGGCCTGAGGGTAATCAGTGTTCTTGCAGAGAATAGGGTGCCCACGCGAGGCTCCTAGATGCCCTGCCAAGCGTCCTGGCGTTAAAATAATGCAGAGCGACGGCTATGGCCTCCTGGAAACTGCTGCCCGCCTCCGCTTCTGCATGGCAATTCAGGGCCTTACCTCGAGACAACTGCTCACGCTGAGTGTCCCGTTAGCGACGCAGCATGGTAGGATGCTAACTTCCTCCTCGAGCAGAGTGACTTCAGGTAAGAGGTCCTCGAAGAATCCTAAGCAGAGTGTTTTCTCACGGCAGCTCAGACGGGGGCCATGACGGACACTTCCATGGTACGTCGCACTGGCTAGAAATGTGGTCCTGAGGCTGTTCCGGTGCTCTGGAAACGTAGCTCTCCTTCAGGAACGAGCAGTGTGTTGCCCATCACTTGGCATACACAGAGGGCCTCCGAGGGACCGACCTTTGGGCCTCGATGCTGCTCAGCAGGCCCACAGGCTTCTGGAGGTACTCACTGATCGTGGAGGGAAAATGATGCACACCCGAGGGGCCTAGGAGTCCTGAAAAGGGTACTTCCTTTAAAATAAAGCAGAACAGGGGCTTCCCTGGTGGCGCCAGTGGTTGAGAATCTGCCTGCCAATGCAGGGTGCACGGGTTCGAGCACGGGTCTGGGAGGATCCCACATGCCGCGGAGCAACTGGGCCCGTGAGCCACAACTACTGAGCCTGCGCCTCTGGAGCCTGTGCTCCGCAACAAGAGAGGCCGCGATAGTGAGAGGCCTGCGCGCCGCGATGAAGAGTGGCCCCCCACTTACCGCAACTGGAGAGAGCCCTAGCACAGAAACGCAGACCCAACGTAGCAATCAATCACTCAATCAATAAATCTTAAAGAAAGAATAAAAAATTAAAAAAATAAAATAAAATAAAGCAGAACAGCGACTAAGACCTCATGGAAAGAGCCGCATGCCTCCCTTTCTGCGCGGCTACTCAGGGACTTACCTCGAGGCCAGTACTCACGTTGAGTTTCCCTTTAGCTCGAGAGCGTGGCAGGATGGGCTCCACCCCGGCCATCGAAGCACCCGGCTTACCCGGAGAAAACTCATTTTCTTCCCAGAGCCATGCCGACAGTGGCCAGTGGCCTGTCAACAGCAGTCAATTTCAAGTAGCTTCAAGGCAGCATGAATGGAGCTTTCAAAATGGGAAAGCAAGGCTCGTTCCATCAGGCCCCCATTTCCACGGCCACACGCCGCATACATCCCTGTGCTTTCTAACAAGTCCAAAGAGACGCAGGTTGCCCAGTGGTCCCTTCCCCGAGTCAACTCCTCGAGGCAGGGTGTTCTGCATCTAGCGAACTGCCTCAACCAAGGGAAAGCCCCAGCTAGGCCTCCGGCCCCGTGGCTCTTCAAAAGCCTGCAGTGTTACCCGAGGAACCGGGCTTCAGTTGCAGTCGGAACGCAAGACGACATTCTCCTGGAGGCAGGGTGACTTCAGGCAGGGGGGTCCCAGATGGAATGCGAAGCCGAGGGTTATTCTCAGTGCACCTCAGACTAGGGCAATGAGTCAGACTTGCACGGTATGTTGGACCTGCTAGAAAGGTGTTCTTCGACCAGTGGGAGTGCTGGGGAAATCAAGCTGTCCCAAGAAAGAGTGCAGGCTGTTGCCCTACACTCGGCATACACAGAGTGGCTCCGAAGGGCTACGGGCCTGGATGTGGCTTAGCAGGCCCATGGGGGCCTGAGGGTAATCAGTGTTCTTGCAGAGAATAGGGTGCCCACGCGAGGCTCCTAGATGCCCTGCCAAGCGTCCTGGCGTTAAAATAATGCAGAGCGACGGCTATGGCCTCCTGGAAACTGCTGCCCGCCTCCGCTTCTGCATGGCAATTCAGGGCCTTACCTCGAGACAACTGCTCACGCTGAGTGTCCCGTTAGCGACGCAGCATGGTAGGATGCTAACTTCCTCCTCGAGCAGAGTGACTTCAGGTAAGAGGTCCTCGAAGAATCCTAAGCAGAGTGTTTTCTCACGGCAGCTCAGACGGGGGCCATGACGGACACTTCCATGGTACGTCGCACTGGCTAGAAATGTGGTCCTGAGGCTGTTCCGGTGCTCTGGAAACGTAGCTCTCCTTCAGGAACGAGCAGTGTGTTGCCCATCACTTGGCATACACAGAGGGCCTCCGAGGGACCGACCTTTGGGCCTCGATGCTGCTCAGCAGGCCCACAGGCTTCTGGAGGTACTCACTGATCGTGGAGGGAAAATGATGCACACCCGAGGGGCCTAGGAGTCCTGAAAAGGGTACTTCCTTTAAAATAAAGCAGAACAGGGGCTTCCCTGGTGGCGCCAGTGGTTGAGAATCTGCCTGCCAATGCAGGGTGCACGGGTTCGAGCACGGGTCTGGGAGGATCCCACATGCCGCGGAGCAACTGGGCCCGTGAGCCACAACTACTGAGCCTGCGCCTCTGGAGCCTGTGCTCCGCAACAAGAGAGGCCGCGATAGTGAGAGGCCTGCGCGCCGCGATGAAGAGTGGCCCCCCACTTACCGCAACTGGAGAGAGCCCTAGCACAGAAACGCAGACCCAACGTAGCAATCAATCACTCAATCAATAAATCTTAAAGAAAGAATAAAAAATTAAAAAAATAAAATAAAATAAAGCAGAACAGCGACTAAGACCTCATGGAAAGAGCCGCATGCCTCCCTTTCTGCGCGGCTACTCAGGGACTTACCTCGAGGCCAGTACTCACGTTGAGTTTCCCTTTAGCTCGAGAGCGTGGCAGGATGGGCTCCACCCCGGCCATCGAAGCACCCGGCTTACCCGGAGAAAACTCATTTTCTTCCCAGAGCCATGCCGACAGTGGCCAGTGGCCTGTCAACAGCAGTCAATTTCAAGTAGCTTCAAGGCAGCATGAATGGAGCTTTCAAAATGGGAAAGCAAGGCTCGTTCCATCAGGCCCCCATTTCCACGGCCACACGCCGCATACATCCCTGTGCTTTCTAACAAGTCCAAAGAGACGCAGGTTTGCCCAGTGGTCCCTTCCCCGAGTCAACTCCTCGAGGCAGGGTGTTCTGCATCTAGCGAACTGCCTCAACCAAGGAAAGCCCCAGCTAGGCCTCCGGCCCCGTGGCTCTTCAAAAGCCTGCAGTGTTACCCGAGGAACCGGGCTTCAGTTGCAGTCGGAACGCAAGACGACATTCTCCTGGAGGCAGGGTGACTTCAGGCAGGGGGTCCCAGATGGAATGCGAAGCCGAGGGTTATTCTCAGTGCACCTCAGACTAGGGCAATGAGTCAGACTTGCACGGTATGTTGGACCTGCTAGAAAGGTGTTCTTCGACCAGTGGGAGTGCTGGGGAAATCAAGCTGTCCCAAGAAAGAGTGCAGGCTGTTGCCCTACACTCGGCATACACAGAGTGGCTCCGAAGGGCTACGGGCCTGGATGTGGCTTAGCAGGCCCATGGGGGCCTGAGGGTAATCAGTGTTCTTGCAGAGAATAGGGTGCCCACGCGAGGCTCCTAGATGCCCTGCCAAGCGTCCTGGCGTTAAAATAATGCAGAGCGACGGCTATGGCCTCCTGGAAACTGCTGCCCGCCTCCGCTTCTGCATGGCAATTCAGGGCCTTACCTCGAGACAACTGCTCACGCTGAGTGTCCCGTTAGCGACGCAGCATGGTAGGATGCTAACTTCCTCCTCGAGCAGAGTGACTTCAGGTAAGAGGTCCTCGAAGAATCCTAAGCAGAGTGTTTTCTCACGGCAGCTCAGACGGGGGCCATGACGGACACTTCCATGGTACGTCGCACTGGCTAGAAATGTGGTCCTGAGGCTGTTCCGGTGCTCTGGAAACGTAGCTCTCCTTCAGGAACGAGCAGTGTGTTGCCCATCACTTGGCATACACAG
This sequence comes from Balaenoptera ricei, assembly GCF_028023285.1. Taxonomy (NCBI): domain Eukaryota; kingdom Metazoa; phylum Chordata; class Mammalia; order Artiodactyla; family Balaenopteridae; genus Balaenoptera; species Balaenoptera ricei. Next base: position 10,740 of record NW_026778100.1, on the reverse strand, counting down.
AGGGCCTCCGAGGGACCGACCTTTGGGCCTCGATGCTGCTCAGCAGGCCCACAGGCTTCTGGAGGTACTCACTGATCGTGGAGGGAAAATGATGCACACCCGAGGGGCCTAGGAGTCCTGAAAAGGGTACTTCCTTTAAAATAAAGCAGAACAGGGGCTTCCCTGGTGGCGCCAGTGGTTGAGAATCTGCCTGCCAATGCAGGGTGCACGGGTTCGAGCACGGGTCTGGGAGGATCCCACATGCCGCGGAGCAACTGGGCCCGTGAGCCACAACTACTGAGCCTGCGCCTCTGGAGCCTGTGCTCCGCAACAAGAGAGGCCGCGATAGTGAGAGGCCTGCGCGCCGCGATGAAGAGTGGCCCCCCACTTACCGCAACTGGAGAGAGCCCTAGCACAGAAACGCAGACCCAACGTAGCAATCAATCACTCAATCAATAAATCTTAAAGAAAGAATAAAAAATTAAAAAAATAAAATAAAATAAAGCAGAACAGCGACTAAGACCTCATGGAAAGAGCCGCATGCCTCCCTTTCTGCGCGGCTACTCAGGGACTTACCTCGAGGCCAGTACTCACGTTGAGTTTCCCTTTAGCTCGAGAGCGTGGCAGGATGGGCTCCACCCCGGCCATCGAAGCACCCGGCTTACCCGGAGAAAACTCATTTTCTTCCCAGAGCCATGCCGACAGTGGCCAGTGGCCTGTCAACAGCAGTCAATTTCAAGTAGCTTCAAGGCAGCATGAATGGAGCTTTCAAAATGGGAAAGCAAGGCTCGTTCCATCAGGCCCCCATTTCCACGGCCACACGCCGCATACATCCCTGTGCTTTCTAACAAGTCCAAAGAGACGCAGGTTGCCCAGTGGTCCCTTCCCCGAGTCAACTCCTCGAGGCAGGGTGTTCTGCATCTAGCGAACTGCCTCAACCAAGGAAAGCCCCAGCTAGGCCTCCGGCCCCGTGGCTCTTCAAAAGCCTGCAGTGTTACCCGAGGAACCGGGCTTCAGTTGCAGTCGGAACGCAAGACGACATTCTCCTGGAGGCAGGGTGACTTCAGGCAGGGGGTCCCAGATGGAATGCGAAGCCGAGGGTTATTCTCAGTGCACCTCAGACTAGGGCAATGAGTCAGACTTGCACGGTATGTTGGACCTGCTAGAAAGGTGTTCTTCGACCAGTGGGAGTGCTGGGGAAATCAAGCTGTCCCAAGAAAGAGTGCAGGCTGTTGCCCTACACTCGGCATACACAGAGTGGCTCCGAAGGGCTACGGGCCTGGATGTGGCTTAGCAGGCCCATGGGGGCCTGAGGGTAATCAGTGTTCTTGCAGAGAATAGGGTGCCCACGCGAGGCTCCTAGATGCCCTGCCAAGCGTCCTGGCGTTAAAATAATGCAGAGCGACGGCTATGGCCTCCTGGAAACTGCTGCCCGCCTCCGCTTCTGCATGGCAATTCAGGGCCTTACCTCGAGACAACTGCTCACGCTGAGTGTCCCGTTAGCGACGCAGCATGGTAGGATGCTAACTTCCTCCTCGAGCAGAGTGACTTCAGGTAAGAGGTCCTCGAAGAATCCTAAGCAGAGTGTTTTCTCACGGCAGCTCAGACGGGGGCCATGACGGACACTTCCATGGTACGTCGCACTGGCTAGAAATGTGGTCCTGAGGCTGTTCCGGTGCTCTGGAAACGTAGCTCTCCTTCAGGAACGAGCAGTGTGTTGCCCATCACTTGGCATACACAGAGGGCCTCCGAGGGACCGACCTTTGGGCCTCGATGCTGCTCAGCAGGCCCACAGGCTTCTGGAGGTACTCACTGATCGTGGAGGGAAAATGATGCACACCCGAGGGGCCTAGGAGTCCTGAAAAGGGTACTTCCTTTAAAATAAAGCAGAACAGGGGCTTCCCTGGTGGCGCCAGTGGTTGAGAATCTGCCTGCCAATGCAGGGTGCACGGGTTCGAGCACGGGTCTGGGAGGATCCCACATGCCGCGGAGCAACTGGGCCCGTGAGCCACAACTACTGAGCCTGCGCCTCTGGAGCCTGTGCTCCGCAACAAGAGAGGCCGCGATAGTGAGAGGCCTGCGCGCCGCGATGAAGAGTGGCCCCCCACTTACCGCAACTGGAGAGAGCCCTAGCACAGAAACGCAGACCCAACGTAGCAATCAATCACTCAATCAATAAATCTTAAAGAAAGAATAAAAAATTAAAAAAATAAAATAAAATAAAGCAGAACAGCGACTAAGACCTCATGGAAAGAGCCGCATGCCTCCCTTTCTGCGCGGCTACTCAGGGACTTACCTCGAGGCCAGTACTCACGTTGAGTTTCCCTTTAGCTCGAGAGCGTGGCAGGATGGGCTCCACCCCGGCCATCGAAGCACCCGGCTTACCCGGAGAAAACTCATTTTCTTCCCAGAGCCATGCCGACAGTGGCCAGTGGCCTGTCAACAGCAGTCAATTTCAAGTAGCTTCAAGGCAGCATGAATGGAGCTTTCAAAATGGGAAAGCAAGGCTCGTTCCATCAGGCCCCCATTTCCACGGCCACACGCCGCATACATCCCTGTGCTTTCTAACAAGTCCAAAGAGACGCAGGTTGCCCAGTGGTCCCTTCCCCGAGTCAACTCCTCGAGGCAGGGTGTTCTGCATCTAGCGAACTGCCTCAACCAAGGAAAGCCCCAGCTAGGCCTCCGGCCCCGTGGCTCTTCAAAAGCCTGCAGTGTTACCCGAGGAACCGGGCTTCAGTTGCAGTCGGAACGCAAGACGACATTCTCCTGGAGGCAGGGTGACTTCAGGCAGGGGGTCCCAGATGGAATGCGAAGCCGAGGGTTATTCTCAGTGCACCTCAGACTAGGGCAATGAGTCAGACTTGCACGGTATGTTGGACCTGCTAGAAAGGTGTTCTTCGACCAGTGGGAGTGCTGGGGAAATCAAGCTGTCCCAAGAAAGAGTGCAGGCTGTTGCCCTACACTCGGCATACACAGAGTGGCTCCGAAGGGCTACGGGCCTGGATGTGGCTTAGCAGGCCCATGGGGGCCTGAGGGTAATCAGTGTTCTTGCAGAGAATAGGGTGCCCACGCGAGGCTCCTAGATGCCCTGCCAAGCGTCCTGGCGTTAAAATAATGCAGAGCGACGGCTATGGCCTCCTGGAAACTGCTGCCCGCCTCCGCTTCTGCATGGCAATTCAGGGCCTTACCTCGAGACAACTGCTCACGCTGAGTGTCCCGTTAGCGACGCCAGCATGGTAGGATGCTAACTTCCTCCTCGAGCAGAGTGACTTCAGGTAAGAGGTCCTCGAAGAATCCTAAGCAGAGTGTTTTCTCACGGCAGCTCAGACGGGGGCCATGACGGACACTTCCATGGTACGTCGCACTGGCTAGAAATGTGGTCCTGAGGCTGTTCCGGTGCTCTGGAAACGTAGCTCTCCTTCAGGAACGAGCAGTGTGTTGCCCATCACTTGGCATACACAGAGGGCCTCCGAGGGACCGACCTTTGGGCCTCGATGCTGCTCAGCAGGCCCACAGGCTTCTGGAGGTACTCACTGATCGTGGAGGGAAAATGATGCACACCCGAGGGGCCTAGGAGTCCTGAAAAGGGTACTTCCTTTAAAATAAAGCAGAACAGGGGCTTCCCTGGTGGCGCCAGTGGTTGAGAATCTGCCTGCCAATGCAGGGTGCACGGGTTCGAGCACGGGTCTGGGAGGATCCCACATGCCGCGGAGCAACTGGGCCCGTGAGCCACAACTACTGAGCCTGCGCCTCTGGAGCCTGTGCTCCGCAACAAGAGAGGCCGCGATAGTGAGAGGCCTGCGCGCCGCGATGAAGAGTGGCCCCCCACTTACCGCAACTGGAGAGAGCCCTAGCACAGAAACGCAGACCCAACGTAGCAATCAATCACTCAATCAATAAATCTTAAAGAAAGAATAAAAAATTAAAAAAATAAAATAAAATAAAGCAGAACAGCGACTAAGACCTCATGGAAAGAGCCGCATGCCTCCCTTTCTGCGCGGCTACTCAGGGACTTACCTCGAGGCCAGTACTCACGTTGAGTTTCCCTTTAGCTCGAGAGCGTGGCAGGATGGGCTCCACCCCGGCCATCGAAGCACCCGGCTTACCCGGAGAAAACTCATTTTCTTCCCAGAGCCATGCCGACAGTGGCCAGTGGCCTGTCAACAGCAGTCAATTTCAAGTAGCTTCAAGGCAGCATGAATGGAGCTTTCAAAATGGGAAAGCAAGGCTCGTTCCATCAGGCCCCCATTTCCACGGCCACACGCCGCATACATCCCTGTGCTTTCTAACAAGTCCAAAGAGACGCAGGTTGCCCAGTGGTCCCTTCCCCGAGTCAACTCCTCGAGGCAGGGTGTTCTGCATCTAGCGAACTGCCTCAACCAAGGAAAGCCCCAGCTAGGCCTCCGGCCCCGTGGCTCTTCAAAAGCCTGCAGTGTTACCCGAGGAACCGGGCTTCAGTTGCAGTCGGAACGCAAGACGACATTCTCCTGGAGGCAGGGTGACTTCAGGCAGGGGGTCCCAGATGGAATGCGAAGCCGAGGGTTATTCTCAGTGCACCTCAGACTAGGGCAATGAGTCAGACTTGCACGGTATGTTGGACCTGCTAGAAAGGTGTTCTTCGACCAGTGGGAGTGCTGGGGAAATCAAGCTGTCCCAAGAAAGAGTGCAGGCTGTTGCCCTACACTCGGCATACACAGAGTGGCTCCGAAGGGCTACGGGCCTGGATGTGGCTTAGCAGGCCCATGGGGGCCTGAGGGTAATCAGTGTTCTTGCAGAGAATAGGGTGCCCACGCGAGGCTCCTAGATGCCCTGCCAAGCGTCCTGGCGTTAAAATAATGCAGAGCGACGGCTATGGCCTCCTGGAAACTGCTGCCCGCCTCCGCTTCTGCATGGCAATTCAGGGCCTTACCTCGAGACAACTGCTCACGCTGAGTGTCCCGTTAGCGACGCAGCATGGTAGGATGCTAACTTCCTCCTCGAGCAGAGTGACTTCAGGTAAGAGGTCCTCGAAGAATCCTAAGCAGAGTGTTTTCTCACGGCAGCTCAGACGGGGGCCATGACGGACACTTCCATGGTACGTCGCACTGGCTAGAAATGTGGTCCTGAGGCTGTTCCGGTGCTCTGGAAACGTAGCTCTCCTTCAGGAACGAGCAGTGTGTTGCCCATCACTTGGCATACACAGAGGGCCTCCGAGGGACCGACCTTTGGGCCTCGATGCTGCTCAGCAGGCCCACAGGCTTCTGGAGGTACTCACTGATCGTGGAGGGAAAATGATGCACACCCGAGGGGCCTAGGAGTCCTGAAAAGGGTACTTCCTTTAAAATAAAGCAGAACAGGGGCTTCCCTGGTGGCGCCAGTGGTTGAGAATCTGCCTGCCAATGCAGGGTGCACGGGTTCGAGCACGGGTCTGGGAGGATCCCACATGCCGCGGAGCAACTGGGCCCGTGAGCCACAACTACTGAGCCTGCGCCTCTGGAGCCTGTGCTCCGCAACAAGAGAGGCCGCGATAGTGAGAGGCCTGCGCGCCGCGATGAAGAGTGGCCCCCCACTTACCGCAACTGGAGAGAGCCCTAGCACAGAAACGCAGACCCAACGTAGCAATCAATCACTCAATCAATAAATCTTAAAGAAAGAATAAAAAATTAAAAAAATAAAATAAAATAAAGCAGAACAGCGACTAAGACCTCATGGAAAGAGCCGCATGCCTCCCTTTCTGCGCGGCTACTCAGGGACTTACCTCGAGGCCAGTACTCACGTTGAGTTTCCCTTTAGCTCGAGAGCGTGGCAGGATGGGCTCCACCCCGGCCATCGAAGCACCCGGCTTACCCGGAGAAAACTCATTTTCTTCCCAGAGCCATGCCGACAGTGGCCAGTGGCCTGTCAACAGCAGTCAATTTCAAGTAGCTTCAAGGCAGCATGAATGGAGCTTTCAAAATGGGAAAGCAAGGCTCGTTCCATCAGGCCCCCATTTCCACGGCCACACGCCGCATACATCCCTGTGCTTTCTAACAAGTCCAAAGAGACGCAGGTTGCCCAGTGGTCCCCTTCCCCGAGTCAACTCCTCGAGGCAGGGTGTTCTGCATCTAGCGAACTGCCTCAACCAAGGAAAGCCCCAGCTAGGCCTCCGGCCCCGTGGCTCTTCAAAAGCCTGCAGTGTTACCCGAGGAACCGGGCTTCAGTTGCAGTCGGAACGCAAGACGACATTCTCCTGGAGGCAGGGTGACTTCAGGCAGGGGGTCCCAGATGGAATGCGAAGCCGAGGGTTATTCTCAGTGCACCTCAGACTAGGGCAATGAGTCAGACTTGCACGGTATGTTGGACCTGCTAGAAAGGTGTTCTTCGACCAGTGGGAGTGCTGGGGAAATCAAGCTGTCCCAAGAAAGAGTGCAGGCTGTTGCCCCTACACTCGGCATACACAGAGTGGCTCCGAAGGGCTACGGGCCTGGATGTGGCTTAGCAGGCCCATGGGGGCCTGAGGGTAATCAGTGTTCTTGCAGAGAATAGGGTGCCCACGCGAGGCTCCTAGATGCCCTGCCAAGCGTCCTGGCGTTAAAATAATGCAGAGCGACGGCTATGGCCTCCTGGAAACTGCTGCCCGCCTCCGCTTCTGCATGGCAATTCAGGGCCTTACCTCGAGACAACTGCTCACGCTGAGTGTCCCGTTAGCGACGCAGCATGGTAGGATGCTAACTTCCTCCTCGAGCAGAGTGACTTCAGGTAAGAGGTCCTCGAAGAATCCTAAGCAGAGTGTTTTCTCACGGCAGCTCAGACGGGGGCCATGACGGACACTTCCATGGTACGTCGCACTGGCTAGAAATGTGGTCCTGAGGCTGTTTCCGGTGCTCTGGAAACGTAGCTCTCCTTCAGGAACGAGCAGTGTGTTGCCCATCACTTGGCATACACAGAGGGCCTCCGAGGGACCGACCTTTGGGCCTCGATGCTGCTCAGCAGGCCCACAGGCTTCTGGAGGTACTCACTGATCGTGGAGGGAAAATGATGCACACCCGAGGGGCCTAGGAGTCCTGAAAAGGGTACTTCCTTTAAAATAAAGCAGAACAGGGGCTTCCCTGGTGGCGCCAGTGGTTGAGAATCTGCCTGCCAATGCAGGGTGCACGGTTCGAGCACGGGTCTGGGAGGATCCCACATGCCGCGGAGCAACTGGGCCCGTGAGCCACAACTACTGAGCCTGCGCCTCTGGAGCCTGTGCTCCGCAACAAGAGAGGCCGCGATAGTGAGAGGCCTGCGCGCCGCGATGAAGAGTGGCCCCCCACTTACCGCAACTGGAGAGAGCCCTAGCACAGAAACGCAGACCCAACGTAGCAATCAATCACTCAATCAATAAATCTTAAAGAAAGAATAAAAAATTAAAAAAATAAAATAAAATAAAGCAGAACAGCGACTAAGACCTCATGGAAAGAGCCGCATGCCTCCCTTTCTGCGCGGCTACTCAGGGACTTACCTCGAGGCCAGTACTCACGTTGAGTTTCCCTTTAGCTCGAGAGCGTGGCAGGATGGGGCTCCACCCCGGCCATCGAAGCACCCGGCTTACCCGGAGAAAACTCATTTTCTTCCCAGAGCCATGCCGACAGTGGCCAGTGGCCTGTCAACAGCAGTCAATTTCAAGTAGCTTCAAGGCAGCATGAATGGAGCTTTCAAAATGGGAAAGCAAGGCTCGTTCCATCAGGCCCCCATTTCCACGGCCACACGCCGCATACATCCCTGTGCTTTCTAACAAGTCCAAAGAGACGCAGGTTGCCCAGTGGTCCCTTCCCCGAGTCAACTCCTCGAGGCAGGGTGTTCTGCATCTAGCGAACTGCCTCAACCAAGGAAAGCCCCAGCTAGGCCTCCGGCCCCGTGGCTCTTCAAAAGCCTGCAGTGTTACCCCGAGGAACCGGGCTTCAGTTGCAGTCGGAACGCAAGACGACATTCTCCTGGAGGCAGGGTGACTTCAGGCAGGGGGTCCCAGATGGAATGCGAAGCCGAGGGTTATTCTCAGTGCACCTCAGACTAGGGCAATGAGTCAGACTTGCACGGTATGTTGGACCTGCTAGAAAGGTGTTCTTCGACCAGTGGGAGTGCTGGGGAAATCAAGCTGTCCCAAGAAAGAGTGCAGGCTGTTGCCCTACACTCGGCATACACAGAGTGGCTCCGAAGGGCTACGGGCCTGGATGTGGCTTAGCAGGCCCATGGGGGCCTGAGGGTAATCAGTGTTCTTGCAGAGAATAGGGTGCCCACGCGAGGCTCCTAGATGCCCTGCCAAGCGTCCTGGCGTTAAAATAATGCAGAGCGACGGCTATGGCCTCCTGGAAACTGCTGCCCGCCTCCGCTTCTGCATGGCAATTCAGGGCCTTACCTCGAGACAACTGCTCACGCTGAGTGTCCCGTTAGCGACGCAGCATGGTAGGATGCTAACTTCCTCCTCGAGCAGAGTGACTTCAGGTAAGAGGTCCTCGAAGAATCCTAAGCAGAGTGTTTTCTCACGGCAGCTCAGACGGGGGCCATGACGGACACTTCCATGGTACGTCGCACTGGCTAGAAATGTGGTCCTGAGGCTGTTCCGGTGCTCTGGAAACGTAGCTCTCCTTCAGGAACGAGCAGTGTGTTGCCCATCACTTGGCATACACAGAGGGCCTCCGAGGGACCGACCTTTGGGCCTCGATGCTGCTCAGCAGGCCCACAGGCTTCTGGAGGTACTCACTGATCGTGGAGGGAAAATGATGCACACCCGAGGGGCCTAGGAGTCCTGAAAAGGGTACTTCCTTTAAAATAAAGCAGAACAGGGGCTTCCCCTGGTGGCGCCAGTGGTTGAGAATCTGCCTGCCAATGCAGGGTGCACGGGTTCGAGCACGGGTCTGGGAGGATCCCACATGCCGCGGAGCAACTGGGCCCGTGAGCCACAACTACTGAGCCTGCGCCTCTGGAGCCTGTGCTCCGCAACAAGAGAGGCCGCGATAGTGAGAGGCCTGCGCGCCGCGATGAAGAGTGGCCCCCCACTTACCGCAACTGGAGAGAGCCCTAGCACAGAAACGCAGACCCAACGTAGCAATCAATCACTCAATCAATAAATCTTAAAGAAAGAATAAAAAATTAAAAAAATAAAATAAAATAAAGCAGAACAGCGACTAAGACCTCATGGAAAGAGCCGCATGCCTCCCTTTCTGCGCGGCTACTCAGGGACTTACCTCGAGGCCAGTACTCACGTTGAGTTTCCCTTTAGCTCGAGAGCGTGGCAGGATGGGCTCCACCCCGGCCATCGAAGCACCCGGCTTACCCGGAGAAAACTCATTTTCTTCCCAGAGCCATGCCGACAGTGGCCAGTGGCCTGTCAACAGCAGTCAATTTCAAGTAGCTTCAAGGCAGCATGAATGGAGCTTTCAAAATGGGAAAGCAAGGCTCGTTCCATCAGGCCCCCATTTCCACGGCCACACGCCGCATACATCCCTGTGCTTTCTAACAAGTCCAAAGAGACGCAGGTTGCCCAGTGGTCCCTTCCCCGAGTCAACTCCTCGAGGCAGGGTGTTCTGCATCTAGCGAACTGCCTCAACCAAGGAAAGCCCCAGCTAGGCCTCCGGCCCCGTGGCTCTTCAAAAGCCTGCAGTGTTACCCGAGGAACCGGGCTTCAGTTGCAAGTCGGAACGCAAGACGACATTCTCCTGGAGGCAGGGTGACTTCAGGCAGGGGGGTCCCAGATGGAATGCGAAGCCGAGGGTTATTCTCAGTGCACCTCAGACTAGGGCAATGAGTCAGACTTGCACGGTATGTTGGACCTGCTAGAAAGGTGTTCTTCGACCAGTGGGAGTGCTGGGGAAATCAAGCTGTCCCAAGAAAGAGTGCAGGCTGTTGCCCTACACTCGGCATACACAGAGTGGCTCCGAAGGGCTACGGGCCTGGATGTGGCTTAGCAGGCCCATGGGGGCCTGAGGGTAATCAGTGTTCTTGCAGAGAATAGGGTGCCCACGCGAGGCTCCTAGATGCCCTGCCAAGCGTCCTGGCGTTAAAATAATGCAGAGCGACGGCTATGGCCTCCTGGAAACTGCTGCCCGCCTCCGCTTCTGCATGGCAATTCAGGGCCTTACCTCGAGACAACTGCTCACGCTGAGTGTCCCGTTAGCGACGCAGCATGGTAGGATGCTAACTTCCTCCTCGAGCAGAGTGACTTCAGGTAAGAGGTCCTCGAAGAATCCTAAGCAGAGTGTTTTCTCACGGCAGCTCAGACGGGGGCCATGACGGACACTTCCATGGTACGTCGCACTGGCTAGAAATGTGGTCCTGAGGCTGTTCCGGTGCTCTGGAAACGTAGCTCTCCTTCAGGAACGAGCAGTGTGTTGCCCATCACTTGGCATACACAGAGGGCCTCCGAGGGACCGACCTTTGGGCCTCGATGCTGCTCAGCAGGCCCACAGGCTTCTGGAGGTACTCACTGATCGTGGAGGGAAAATGATGCACACCCGAGGGGCCTAGGAGTCCTGAAAAGGGTACTTCCTTTAAAATAAAGCAGAACAGGGGCTTCCCTGGTGGCGCCAGTGGTTGAGAATCTGCCTGCCAATGCAGGGTGCACGGGTTCGAGCACGGGTCTGGGAGGATCCCACATGCCGCGGAGCAACTGGGCCCGTGAGCCACAACTACTGAGCCTGCGCCTCTGGAGCCTGTGCTCCGCAACAAGAGAGGCCGCGATAGTGAGAGGCCTGCGCGCCGCGATGAAGAGTGGCCCCCCACTTACCGCAACTGGAGAGAGCCCTAGCACAGAAACGCAGACCCAAA
>NW_026778099.1:0-41536 GCF_028023285.1 Balaenoptera ricei | reverse complement strand
TCTAACGCGTACCCTAACCCTAACCCCTACCCTAACCCTAACACGTACCCTTATCCTAAACCGTACCCTAAACCGAGCCCTAACCCTAACACTAACCCTAACCCTAACCTTAACCCATACCCTACGCTGTACCCGAACCCGTACCCTAAGCCGTACCCTAAGCCTAACCCTAAGCCTAACCCTAACCCTAGGCTACCCTTGACTGCTTCTGCCTCCAATAGATTTCGTAAGCACTAGTGTTTTAAGGAACAGCTGAAAAAGAGAATCCTAATGTGATTTCTTTATAATGGGTGTGTTCCTTATCTTATCCTAGTGTCTAAACCCTTCTCCATGGCTGGACCCCGAAATAATATTCCTTTACGTGCTAAGGGGTATCTAGAGAGTGGGATAGGTTTAATAACTACCCTAACCCTAACTCGTAACCTAACCCTAACCCCTACCCTAACCCTAACACGTACCCTAAACCTAACCCGTAAGCTAAACCGAGCCCTAACCCTAACACTAACCCTAACCCTAACCCTAACCCATACCCTACGCCGTACCCGAACCCCTCCCCGAACCCGTACCTTAAGCCGTATCCTAAGCCTAACCCTAAGCCTAACCCTAACCCTAGGCTACCCTTGACTGCTTCTGCCTTCAATAGATTTCATAAGCACTAGTGTTTTAAGGAACAGCTTAAAAAGAGAATCCTAATGTGATTTCTTTATAATGGGTGTGTTCCTTATCTTATCCTAGTGTCTAAACTCTTCTCCATGCCTGGACCCCCAAATAATATTCCTTTAAGTGCTAAGGGGTATCTAGAGAGGGGGATAGGTTTAATAACTACCCTAACCCGAACGCGTACCCAAACCCTAACCCCTACCCTAACCCTAACACGTACCCTTATCCTAACCCGTACCCTAAACCGAGCCCTAACCCTAACACTAACCCTAACCCTAACCCTAACCCATACCCTACGCCATACCCGCACCCGTACCCTAAGCCGTACCCTAAGCCTAACCCTAAGCCTAACCCTAACCCTAGGCTACCCTTGACTGCTTCTGCCTCCAATAGAATTCCTAAGCACTAGTCTTTTAAGGAATAGCTGAAAAACAGAATCCTAATGTGATTTCTCTATAATGGGTGTGTTCCTTATCTTATCCTAGTGTCTAAACTCTTCTCCATGGCTGGACCCCCAAATAATATTCCTTTACGTGCTAAGGGTATCTAGAGAGTGGGATAGGTTTAATAACTACCCTAACGCTAACGCGTACCCTAACCCTAACCCATACCCTAAACCTAACACGTACCCTAAACCTAACACGTACGCTAAACCGAGCCCTAACCCTAACACTAACCCTAACCCTAACCCTAACCCATACCCTACGCCGTACCCGAACCCCTCCCCGAACCCGTACCCTAAGCCGTACCCTAAGCCTAACCCTAAGCCTAACCCTAACCCTAGGCTACCCTTGACTGCTTCTGCCTTCAATAGATTTCATAAGCACTAGTGTTTTAAGGAACAGCTTAAAAAGAGAATCCTAATGTGATTTCTTTATAATGGGTGTGTTCCTTATCTTATCCTAGTGTCTAAACTCTTCTCCATGGCTGGACCCCCAAATAATATTCCTTTAAGTGCTAAGGGGTATCTAGAGAGTGGGATAGGTTTAATAACTACCCTAACCCTAACTTGTAACCTAACCCTAACCCCTACCCTAACCCTAACACGTACCCTAAACCTAACCCGTAAGCTAAACCGAGCCCTAACCCTAACACTAACCCTAACCCTAACCCATACCCTACGCCGTACCCGAACCCCTCCCCGAACCCGTACCCTAAGCCGTACCCTAAGCCTAACCCTAAGCCTAACCCTAACCCTAGGCTACCCTTGACTGCTTCTGCCTTCAATAGATTTCATAAGCACTAGTGTTTTAAGGAACAGCTTAAAAAGAGAATCCTAATGTGATTTCTTTATAATGGGTGTGTTCCTTATCTTATCCTAGTGTCTAAACTCTTCTCCATGGCTGGACCCCCAAATAATATTCCTTTAAGTGCTAAGGGGTATCTAGAGAGGGGGATAGGTTTAATAACTACCCTAACCCTAACGCGTACCCAAACCCTAACCCCTACCCTAACCCTAACACGTACCCTAATCCTAACCCGTACCCTAAACCGAGCCCTAACCCTAACACTAACCCTAACCCTAACCCTAACCCATACCCATACCCTACGCCGTACCCGACCCCCTCCCCGAAGCCGTACCCTAAGCCGTACCCTAAGCCTAACCCTAAGCCTAACCCTAGGCTACCCTTGACTGCTTCTGCCTCCAATAGATTTCCTAAGCACTAGTGTTTTAAGGAACAGCTGAAAAAGAGAATCCTAATGTGTTTTCTTTATAATGGGTGTGTTCCTAATCTTATCCTAGTGTCTAAACCCTTCTCCATGGCTGGACCCCCAAATAATATTCCTTTACGTGCTAAGGGGTATCTAGAGAGTGGGATAAGTTTAATAACTACCCTAACGCTAACACGTAACCTAACCCTAACCCCTACCCTAACCCTAACCCCTACCCTAACCCTAACACGTACCCTTATCCTAAACCGTACCCTAAACCGAGCCCTAACCCTAACACTAACCCTAACCCTAACCTTAACCCATACCCTACGCTGTACCCGAACCCGTACCCTAAGCCGTACCCTAAGCCTAACACTAAGCCTAACCCTAACCCTAGGCTACCCTTGACTGCTTCTGCCTCCAATAGATTTCGTAAGCACTAGTGTTTTAAGGAACAGCTGAAAAAGAGAATCCTAATGTGATTTCTTTATAATGGGTGTGTTCCTTATCTTATCCTAGTGTCTAAACCCTTCTCCATGGCTGGACCCCGAAATAATATTCCTTTACGTGCTAAGGGGTATCTAGAGAGTGGGATAGGTTTAATAACTACCCTAACCCTAACTCGTAACCTAACCCTAACCCCTACCCTAACCCTAACACGTACCCTAAACCTAACCCGTAAGCTAAACCGAGCCCTAACCCTAACACTAACCCTAACCCTAACCCTAACCCATACCCTACGCCGTACCCGAACCCCTTCCCGAACCCGTACCTTAAGCCGTATCCTAAGCCTAACCCTAAGCCTAACCCTAACCCTAGGCTACCCTTGACTGCTTCTGCCTTCAATAGATTTCATAAGCACTAGTGTTTTAAGGAACAGCTTAAAAAGAGAATCCTAATGTGATTTCTTTATAATGGGTGTGTTCCTTATCTTATCCTAGTGTCTAAACTCTTCTCCATGGCTGGACCCCCAAATAATATTCCTTTAAGTGCTAAGGGGTATCTAGAGAGGGGGATAGGTTTAATAACTACCCTAACCCTAACGCGTACCCAAACCCTAACCCCTATCCTAACCCTAACACGTACCCTTATCCTAACCCGTACCCTAAACCGAGCCCTAACCCTAACACTAACCCTAACCCTAACCCTAACCCATACCCTACGCCATACCCGAACCCGTACCCTAAGCCGTACCCTAAGCCTAACCCTAAGCCTAACCCTAACCCTAGGCTACCCTTGACTGCTTCTGCCTCCAATAGAATTCCTAAGCACTAGTCTTTTAAGGAATAGCTGAAAAAGAGAATCCTAATGTGATTTCTCTATAATGGGTGTGTTCCTTATCTTATCCTAGTGTCTAAACTCTTCTCCAGGGCTGGACCCCCAAATAATATTCCTTTACGTGCTAAGGGGTATCTAGAGAGTGGGATAGGTTTAATAACTACCCTAACGCTAACGCGTACCCTAACCCTAACCCATACCCTAACCCTAACACGTACCCTAAACCTAACACGTACGCTAAACCGAGCCCTAACCCTAACACTAACCCTAACCCTAACCCTAACCCATACCCTACGCCGTACCCGAACCCCTCCCCGAACCCGTACCCTAAGCCGTACCCTAAGCCTAACCCTAAGCCTAACCCTAACCCTAGGCTACCCTTGACTGCTTCTGCCTTCAATAGATTTCATAAGCACTAGTGTTTTAAGGAACAGCTTAAAAAGAGAATCCTAATGTGATTTCTTTATAATGGGTGTGTTCCTTATCTTATCCTAGTGTCTAAATTCTTCTCCATGGCTGGACCCCCAAATAATATTCCTTTAAGTGCTAAGGGGTATCTAGAGAGGGGGATAGGTTTAATAACTACCCTAACCCTAACGCGTACCCAAACCCTAACCCCTACCCTAACCCTAACACGTACCCTAATCCTAACCCGTACCCTAAACCGAGCCCTAACCCTAACACTAACCCTAACCCTAACCCTAACCCATACCCATACCCTACGCCGTACCCGACCCCCTCCCCGAAGCCGTACCCTAAGCCGTACCCTAAGCCTAACCCTAAGCCTAACCCTAACCCTAGGCTACCCTTGACTGCTTCTGCCTCCAATAGATTTCCTAAGCACTAGTGTTTTAAGGAACAGCTGAAAAAGAGAATCCTAATGTGATTTCTTTATAATGGGTGTGTTCCTAATCTTATCCTAGTGTCTAAACCCTTCTCCATGGCTGGACCCCCAAATAATATTCCTTTACGTGCTAAGGGGTATCTAGAGAGTGGGATAGGTTTAATAACTACCCTAACCCTAACTCGTAACCTAACCCTAACCCCTACCCTAACTCTGACACGTACCCTAAACCTAACCCGTACGCTAAACCGAGCCCTAACCCTAACACTAACCCTAAACCTAACCCTAACCCATACCCTACGCCGTACCCGAACCCCTCCCCGAACCCGTACCCTAAGCCGTACCCTAAGCCTAACCCTAAGCCTAACCCTAACCCTAGGCTACCCTTGACTGCTTCTGCCTCCAAGAGATTTCCTAAGCACTAGTGTTATAAGGAACAGCTTAAAAAGAGAATCCTAATGTGATTTCTTTATAATGTGTATGTTCTAGTGTCTAAACTCTTCTCCATGGCTGGACCCCCAAATAATATTCCTTTACGTGCTAAGGGGTATCTAGAGAGTGGGATAGGTTTAATAACTACCCTAACCCTAAAGCGTACCCTAACCCTAACCCCTACCCTAACCCTAACACGTACCCTAATCCTAACCCGTACCGGAAACCGAGCCCTAACCCTAACACCAACCCTAACCCTAACCCTAATCCATACCCTACGCCGTACCCGAACCCGTACCCTAAGCCGTACCCTAAGCCTAACCCTATGCCTAACCCTAACCCTAGGCTACCCTTGACTGCTTCTGCCTCCAATAGATTTCCTAAGCACTAGTGTTTTAAGGAACAGCTTAAAAAGAGAATCCTAATGTGATTTCTTTATAATGGGTGTATTCCTTATCTTATCCTAGTGTCTAAACTCTTCTCCATGGCTGGACCCCCAAATAATATTCCTTTACGTGCTAAGGGGTATCTAGAGAGTGGGATAGGTTTAATAAGTACCCTAACCCTAATGCGTACCCTAACCCTAACGCCTACCCTAACCCTAACACGTACCCTAATCCTAACCCGTACCCTAAACCGAGCCCCAACCCTAACACTAACCCTAACCGTATCCCTAACCCATACCCTAAGCCGTACCCGAACCCCTCCCCAAACCCGTACCCTAAGGCATACCCTAAGCCTAACCCTAATCCTAACCCTAACCCTAGGCTACCCTTGACTGCTTCTGCCTCCAATAGATTTCCTAAGCACTAGTGTTTTAAGGAACAGCTTAAAAAGAGAATCCTAATGTGATTTCTTTATAATGGGTGTGTTCCTTATCTTATCCTAGTGTCTAAACCCTTCTCCATGGCTGGACCCCCAAATAATATTCCTGTACGTGCTAAGGGGTATCTAGAGAGTGTGATAGGTTTAATAACTACCCTAACCCTAACTCGTAACCTAACCCTAACCCCTACCCTTACCCTAACACGTACCTTAAACCTAACCCGTAAGCTAAACCGAGCCCTAACCCTAACACTAACCCTAACCCTAACCCTAACCCATTCCCTACGCCGTACCCGAACCCCTCCCCGAACCGGTACCCTAAGCCGTACCCTAAGCCTATCCCTAAGCCTAACCCTAACCCTAGGCTACCCTTGACTGCTTCTGCCTCCAATAGATTTCCTAAGCACTAGTGTTTTAAGGACCAGCTTAAAAAGAGAATCCTAATGTGATTTCTTTATAATGGGTGTGTTCCTTATCTTATCCTAGTGTCTAAACCCTTCTCCATGGCTGGACCCCCAAATAATATTCCTTTACGTGCTAAGGGGTATCTAGAGAGTGGGATAGGTTTAATAACTACCCTAACCCTAACGCGTAACCTAACCCTAACCCCTACCCTAACCCTAACACGTACCCTAAACCTAACCCGTACGCTAAACCGAGCCCTAACCCAAACACTAACCCTAACCCTAACCCATACCCTACACCGTACCCAAACCCCTCCACGAACCCGTACCCTAAGCCGTACCCTAAGCCTAACCCTAAGCATAACACTAACCCTAGGCTACCCTTGACTGCTTCTGCCTCCAATAGATTTCCTAAGCACTAGTGTTTTAAGGAACAGCTTAAAAAGAGAATCCTAATGTGATTTCTTTATAATGGGTGTGTTCCTTATCTTATCCTAGTGTCTACACTCTTCTCCATGGCTGGACCCCCAAATAATATTCCTTTACGTGCTAAGGGGTATCTAGAGAGTGGGATAGGTTTAATAACTACCCTAACCCTAACGCGTACCCTAACCCTAACCCCTACCCTAACCCTAACACGTACCCTTATCCTAACCCGTACCCTAAACCGAGCCCTAACCCTAACACTAATCCTAACCCTAACCCATACCCTACGCCATACCCGAACCCGTACCCTAAGCCGTACCCTAAGCCTAACCCTAAGCCTAACCCTAACCCTAAGCCTAACCCTAACCCTAGGCTACCCTTGACTGCTTCTGCCTCCAACAGATTTCCTAAGCACTAGTGTTTTAAGGAACAGCTGAAAAAGAGAATCCTAACGTGATTTCTCTATAATGGGTGTGTTCCTTATCTTATCCTAGTGTCTAAACTCTTCTCCATGGCTGGACCCCCAAATAATATTCCTTTCCGTGCTAAGGGGTATCTAGAGAGTGGGATAGGTTTAATAACTACCCTATCCCTAATGCGTACCCTAACCCTAACCCCTACCCTAACCCTAACACGTACCCTAAACCTAACCCGTACGCTAAACCGAGCCCTAACCCTAACACTAACCCTAACCCTAACCCTAACCCATACCCTACGCCGTACCCGAACCCCTCCCCGAACCCGTACCCTAAGCCGTACCCTAAGCCTAACCCTAAGCCTAACCCTAACCCTAGGCTACCCTTGACTGCTTCTGCCTCCAAGAGATTTCCTAAGCACTAGTGTTTTAAGGAACAGCTTAAAAAGAGAATCCTAATGTGATTTCTTTATAATGGGTGTGTTCCTTATCTTATCCTAGTGTCTAAACTCTTCTCCATGGCTGGACCCCCAAATAATATTCCTTTACGTGCTAAGGGGTATCTAGAGCGTGGGATAGGTTTAATAACTACCCTAATCCTAACACGTACCCTAAACCTAACACGTACGCTAAACCGAGCCCTAACCCTAACACTAACCCTAACCCTAACCCTAACGCATACCCTACGCCGTACCCGAACCCCTCCCCGAACCCGTACCCTAAGCCGTACCCTAAGCCTAACCCTAAGCCTAACCCTAACCCTAGGCTACCCTTGACTGCTTCTGCCTTTAATAGATTTCATAAGCACTAGTGTTTTAAGGAACAGCTTAAAAAGAGAATCCTAATGTGATTTCTTTTAATGGGTGTGTTCCTTATCTTATCCTAGTGTCTAAACTCTTCTCCATGGCTGGACCCCCAAATAATATTCCTTTAAGTGCTAAGGGGTATCTAGAGAGGGGGATAGGTTTAATAACTACCCTAACCCTAACGCGTACCCTAACCCTAACCCCTACCCTAACCCTAACACGTACCCTAATCCTAACCCGTACCCTAAACCGAGCCCTAACCTTAACACTAACCCTAACCCTAACCCTAACCCATACCCATACCCTACGCCGTACCCGACCCCCTCCCCGAAGCCGTACCCTAAGCCGTACCCTAAGCCTAACCCTAAGCCTAACCCTAACCCTAGGCTACCCTTGACTGCTTCTGCCTCCAATAGATTTCCTAAGCACTAGTGTTTTAAGGAACAGCTGAAAAAGAGAATCCTAATGTGATTTCTTTATAATTGGTGTGTTCCTAATCTTATCCTAGTGTCTAAACCCTTCTCCATGGCTGGACCCCCAAATAATATTCCTTTACGTGCTAAGGGGTATCTAGAGAGTGGGATAGGTTTAATAACTACCCTAACCCTAACTCGTAACCTAACCCTAACACCTACCCTAACCCTAACACATACCCTAAACCTAACCCGTACGCTAAACCGAGCCCTAACCCTAACACTAACCCTAACCCTAACCCTAACCCATACCCTACGCCGTACCCGAACCCCTCCCCGAACCCGTACCCTAAGCCGTACCCTAAGCCTAACCCTAAGCCTAACCCTAACCCTAGGCTACCCTTGGCTGCTTCTGCCTCCAAGAGATTTCCTAAGCACTAGTGTTTTAAGGAACAGCTTAAAAAGAGAATCCTAATGTGATTTCTTTATAATGGGTGTGTTCTAGTGTCTAAACTCTTCTCCATGGCTGGACCCCCAAATAATATTCCTTTACGTGCTAAGGGGTATCTAGAGAGTGGGATAGGTTTAATAACTACCCTAACCCTAACGCGTACCCTAACCCTAACCCCTACCCTAACCCTAACACATACCCTAATCCTAACCCGTACCGTAAACCGAGCCCTAACCCTAACACTAACCCTAACCCTAACCCTAATCCATACCCTACGCCGTACCCGAACCCGTACCCTAAGCCGTACCCTAAACCTAACCCTATGTCTAACCCTAACCCTAGGCTACCCTTGACTGCTTCTGCCTCCAATAGATTTCCTAAGCACTAGTGTTTTAAGGAACAGCTTAAAAAGAGAATCCTAATGTGATTTCTTTATAATGGGTGTGTTCCTTATCTTATCCTAGTGTCTAAACTCTTCTCCATGGCTGGACCCCCAAATAATATTCCTTTACGTGCTAAGGGGTATCTAGAGAGTGGGATAGGTTTAATAAGTACCCTAACCCTAATACGTACCCTAACCCTAACGCCTACCCTAACCCTAACACGTACCCTAATCCTAACCCGTACCCTAAACCGAGCCCCAACCCTAACACTAACCCTAACCCTAACCCTAACCCATACCCTAAGCCGTACCCGAACCCCTCCCCAAACCCGTACCCTAAGCCATACCCTAAGCCTAACCCTAAGCCTAACCCTAACCCTAGGCTACCCTTGACTGCTTCTGCCTCCAATAGATTTCCTAAGCACTAGTGTTTTAAGGAACAGCTTAAAAAGAGAATCCTAATGTGATTTCTTTATAATGGGTGTGTTCCTTATCTTATCCTAGTGTCTAAACCCTTCTCCATGGCTGGACCCCCAAATAATATTCCTTTACGTGCTAAGGGGTATCTAGAGAGTGGGATAGGTTTAATAACTACCCTAACCCTAACGCGTAACCTAACCCTAACCCCTACCCTAACCCTAACACGTACCCTAATCCTAACCCGTACCCTAAACCGAGCCCTAACCCTAACAGTAACCCTAACCGTAACTCTAACCCATACCCTACGCCGTACCCGAACCCCTCCCCGAACCCGTACCCTAAGCCATACCCTAAGCCTAACCCTAAGCCTAACCCTAACCCTAGGCTACCCTTGACTGATTCTGCCTCCAATAGATTTCCTAAGCACTAGTGTTTTAAGGAACAGCTTAAAAAGAGAATCCTAATGTGATTTCTTTATAATGGGTGTTTTCCTTATCTTATCCTAGTGTCTAAACTCTTCTCCATGGCTGGACCCCCAAATAATATTCCTTTACGTGCTAAGGGGTATCTAGAGAGTGGGATAGGTTTAATAACTACCCTAACCCTAACGCGTACCCTAACCCTAACCCCTACCCTAACCCTAACACGTACCCTTATCCTAAACCGTACCCTAAACCGAGCCCTAACCCTAACACTAACCCTAACCCTAACCTTAACCCATACCCTACGCTGTACCCGAACCCGTACCCTAAGCCGTACCCTAAGCCTAACCCTAAGCCTAACCCTAACCCTAGGCTACCCTTGACTGCTTCTGCCTCCAATAGATTTCCTAAGCACTAGTGTTTTAAGGAACAGCTGAAAAAGAGAATCCTAATGTGATTTCTTTATAATGGGTGTGTTCCTTATCTTATCCTAGTGTCTAAACCCTTCTCCATGGCTGGACCCCGAAATAATATTCCTTTACGTGCTAAGGGGTATCTAGAGAGTGGGATAGGTTTAATAACTACCCTAACCCTAACTCGTAACCTAACCCTAACCCCTACCCTAACCCTAACACGTACCCTAAACCTAACCCGTAAGCTAAACCGAGCCCTAACCCTAACACTAACCCTAACCCTAACCCTAACCCATACCCTACGCCGTACCCGAACCCCTCCCCGAACCCGTACCTTAAGCCGTACCCTAAGCCTAACCCTAAGCCTAACCCTAACCCTAGGCTACCCTTGACTGCTTCTGCCTTCAATAGATTTCATAAGCACTAGTGTTTTAAGGAACAGCTTAAAAAGAGAATCCTAATGTGATTTCTTTATAATGGGTGTGTTCCTTATCTTATCCTAGTGTCTAAACTCTTCTCCATGGCTGGACCCCCAAATAATATTCCTTTAAGTGCTAAGGGGTATCTAGAGAGGGGGATAGGTTTAATAACTACCCTAACCCTAACGCGTACCCAAACCCTAACCCCTACCCTAACCCTAACACGTACCCTTATCCTAACCCGTACCCTAAACCGAGCCCTAACCCTAACACTAACCCTAACCCTAACCCTAACCCATACCCTACGCCATACCCGAACCCGTACCCTAAGCCGTACCCTAAGCCTAAACCTAAGCCTAACCCTAACCCTAGGCTACCCTTGACTGCTTCTGCCTCCAATAGAATTCCTAAGCACTAGTCTTTTAAGGAATAGCTGAAAAAGAGAATCCTAATGTGATTTCTCTATAATGGGTGTGTTCCTTATCTTATCCTAGTGTCTAAACTCTTCTCCAGGGCTGGACCCCCAAATAATATTCCTTTACGTGCTAAGGGGTATCTAGAGAGTGGGATAGGTTTAATAACTACCCTAACGCTAACGCGTACCCTAACCCTAACCCATACCCTAACCCTAACACGTACCCTAAACCTAACACGTACGCTAAACCGAGCCCTAACCCTAACACTAACCCTAACCCTAACCCTAACCCATACCCTACGCCGTACCCGAACCCCTCCCCGAACCTGTACCCTAAGCCGTACCCTAAGCCTAACCCTAAGCCTAACCCTAACCCTAGGCTACCCTTGACTGCTTCTGCCTTCAATAGATTTCATAAGCACTAGTGTTTTAAGGAACAGCTTAAAAAGAGAATCCTAATGTGATTTCTTTATAATGGGTGTGTTCCTTATCTTATCCTAGTGTCTAAACTCTTCTCCATGGCTGGACCCCCAAATAATATTCCTTTAAGTGCTAAGGGGTATCTAGAGAGGGGGATAGGTTTAATAACTACCATAACCCTAACGCGTACCCAAACCCTAACCCCTACCCTAACCCTAACACGTACCCTAATCCTAACCCGTACCCTAAACCGAGCCCTAACCCTAACACTAACCCTAACCCTAACCCTAACCCATACCCATACCCTACGCCGTACCCGACCCCCTCCCCGAAGCCGTACCCTAAGCCGTACCCTAAGCCTAACCCTAAGCCTAACCCTAACCCTAGGCTACCCTTGACTGCTTCTGCCTCCAATAGATTTCCTAAGCACTAGTGTTTTAAGGAACAGCTGAAAAAGAGAATCCTAATGTGATTTCTTTATAATGGGTGTGTTCCTAATCTTATCCTAGTGTCTAAACCCTTCTCCATGGCTGGACCCCCAAATAATATTCCTTTACGTGCTAAGGGGTATCTAGAGAGTGGGATAGGTTTAATAACTACCCTAACCCTAACTCGTAACCTAACCCTAACCCCTACCCTAACTCTGACACGTACCCTAAACCTAACCCGTACGCTAAACCGAGCCCTAACCCTAACACTAACCCTAAACCTAACCCTAGCCCATACCCTACGCCGTACCCGAACCCCTCCCCGAACCCGTACCCTAAGCCGTAACCTAAGCCTAACCCTAAGCCTAACCCTAACCCTAGGCTACCCTTGACTGCTTCTGCCTCCAAGAGATTTCCTAAGCACTAGTGTTATAAGGAACAGCTTAAAAAGAGAATCCTAATGTGATTTCTTTATAATGGGTATGTTCTAGTGTCTAAACTCTTCTCCATGGCTGGACCCCCAAATAATATTCCTTTACGTGCTAAGGGGTATCTAGAGAGTGGGATAGGTTTAATAACTACCCTAACCCTAAAGCGTACCCTAACCCTAACCCCTACCCTAACCCTAACACGTACCCTAATCCTAACCCGTACCGTAAACCGAGCCCTAACCCTAACACCAACCCTAACCCTAACCCTAATCCATACCCTACGCCGTACCCGAACCCGTACCCTAAGCCGTACCCTAAGCCTAACCCTATGCCTAACCCTAACCCTAGGCTACCCTTGACTGCTTCTGCCTCCAATAGATTTCCTAAGCACTAGTGTTTTAAGGAACAGCTTAAAAAGAGAATCCTAATGTGATTTCTTTATAATGGGTGTATTCCTTATCTTATCCTAGTGTCTAAACTCTTCTCCATGGCTGGACCCCCAAATAATATTCCTTTACGTGCTAAGGGGTATCTAGAGAGTGGGATAGGTTTAATAAGTACCCTAACCCTAATGCGTACCCTAACCCTAACGCCTACCCTAACCCTAACACGTACCCTAATCCTAACCCGTACCCTAATCCGAGCCCCAACCCTAACACTAACCCTAACCGTAACCCTAACCCATACCCTAAGCCGTACCCGAACCCCTCCCCAAACCCGTACCCTAAGGCATACCCTAAGCCTAACCCTAATCCTAACCCTAACCCTAGGCTACCCTTGACTGCTTCTGCCTCCAATAGATTTCCTAAGCACTAGTGTTTTAAGGAACAGCTTAAAAAGAGAATCCTAATGTGATTTCTTTATAATGGGTGTATTCCTTATCTTATCCTAGTGTCTAAACTCTTCTCCATGGCTGGACCCCCAAATAATATTCCTTTACGTGCTAAGGGGTATCTAGAGAGTGCGATAGGTTTAATAACTACCCTAACCCTAACGCGTACCCTAACCCTAACCCCTACCCTAACCCTAACACGTACCCTTATCCTAACCCGTACCCTAAACCGAGCCCTAACCCTAACACTAACCCTAACCCTAACCCTAACCCATACCCTACGCCATACCCGAACCCGTACCCTAAGCCATACCCTAAGCCTAACCCTAAGCCTAACCCTAACCCTAGGCTACCCTTGACTGCTTCTGCCTCCAATAGAATTCCTAAGCACTAGTCTTTTAAGGAATAGCTGAAAAAGAGAATCCTAATGTGATTTCTCTATAATGGGTGTGTTCCTTATCTTATCCTAGTGTCTAAACTCTTCTCCATGACTGGACCCCCAAATAATATTCCTTTACGTGCTAAGGGGTATCTAGAGAGTGGGATAGGTTTAATAACTACCCTAACGCTAACGCGTACCCTAACCCTAACCCATACCCTAAACCTAACACGTACCCTAAACCTAACACGTACGCTAAACCGAGCCCTATCCCTAACACTAACCCTAACCCTAACCCTAACCCATACCCTACGCCGTATCCGAACCCCTCCCCGAACCCGTACCCTAAGCCGTACCCTAAGCCTAACCCTAAGCCTAACCCTAACCCTAGGCTACCCTTGACTGCTTCTGCCTTCAATAGATTTCATAAGCACTAGTGTTTTAAGGAACAGCTTAAAAAGAGAATCCTAATGTGATTTCTTTATAATGGGTGTGTTCCTTATCTTATCCTAGTGTCTAAACTCTTCTCCATGGCTGGACCCCCAAATAATATTCCTTTAAGTGCTAAGGGGTATCTAGAGAGTGGGATAGGTTTAATAACTACCCTAACCCTAACTTGTAACCTAACCCTAACCCGTACCCTAACCCTAACACGTACCCTAAACCTAACCCGTAAGCTAAACCGAGCCCTAACCCTAACACTAACCCTAACCCTAACCCATACCCTACGCCGTACCCGAACCCCTCCCCGAACCCGTACCCTAAGCCGTACCCTAAGCCTAACCCTAAGCCTAACCCTAACCCTAGGCTACCCTTGACTGCTTCTGCCTTCAATAGATTTCATAAGCACTAGTGTTTTAAGGAACAGCTTAAAAAGAGAATCCTAATGTGATTTCTTTATAATGGGTGTGTTCCTTATCTTATCCTAGTGTCTAAACTCTTCTCCATGGCTGGACCCCCAAATAATATTCCTTTAAGTGCTAAGGGGTATCTAGAGAGGGGGATAGGTTTAATAACTACCCTAACCCTAACGCGTACCCAAACCCTAACCCCTACCCTAACCCTAACACGTACCCTAATCCTAACCCGTACCCTAAACCGAGCCCTAACCCTAACACTAACCCTAACCCTAACCCTAACCCATACCCATACCCTACGCCGTACCCGACCCCCTCCCCGAAGCCGTACCCTAAGCCGTACCCTAAGCCTAACCCTAAGCCTAACCCTAGGCTACCCTTGACTGCTTCTGCCTCCAATAGATTTCCTAAGCACTAGTGTTTTAAGGAACAGCTGAAAAAGAGAATCCTAATGTGATTTCTTTATAATGGGTGTGTTCCTAATCTTATCCTAGTGTCTAAACCCTTCTCCATGGCTGGACCCCCAAATAATATTCCTTTACGTGCTAAGGGGTATCTAGAGAGTGGGATAAGTTTAATAACTACCCTAACGCTAACACGTAACCTAACCCTAACCTCTACCCTAACCCTAACACGTACCCTAATCCTAACCCGTACCCTAAACCGAGCCCTAACCCTAACAGTAACCCTAACCGTAACTCTAACCCATACCCTACGCCGTACCCGAACCCCTCCCCGAACCCGTACCCTAAGCCATACCCTAAGCCTAACCCTAAGCCTAACCCTAACCCTAGGCTACCCTTGAATGATTCTGCCTCCAATAGATTTCCTAAGCACTAGTGTTTTAAGGAACAGCTTAAAAAGAGAATCCTAATGTGATTTCTTTATAATGGGTGTTTTCCTTATCTTATCCTAGTGTCTAAACTCTTCTCCATGGCTGGACCCCCAAATAATATTCCTTTACGTGCTAAGGGGTATCTAGAGAGTGGGATAGGTTTAATAACTACCCTAACCCTAACGCGTACCCTAACCCTAACCCCTACCCTAACCCTAACACGTACCCTTATCCTAAACCGTACCCTAAACCGAGCCCTAACCCTAACACTAACCCTAACCCTAACCTTAACCCATACCCTACGCTGTACCCGAACCCGTACCCTAAGCCGTACCCTAAGCCTAACCCTAAGCCTAACCCTAACCCTAGGCTACCCTTGACTGCTTCTGCCTCCAATAGATTTCGTAAGCACTAGTGTTTTAAGGAACAGCTGAAAAAGAGAATCCTAATGTGATTTCTTTATAATGGGTGTGTTCCTTATCTTATCCTAGTGTCTAAACCCTTCTCCATGGCTGGACCCCGAAATAATATTCCTTTACGTGCTAAGGGGTATCTAGAGAGTGGGATAGGTTTAATAACTACCCTAACCCTAACTCGTAACCTAACCCTAACCCCTACCCTAACCCTAACACGTACCCTAAACCTAACCCGTAAGCTAAACCGAGCCCTAACCCTAACACTAACCCTAACCCTAACCCTAACCCATACCCTACGCCGTACCCGAACCCCTCCCCGAACCCGTACCTTAAGCCGTATCCTAAGCCTAACCCTAAGCCTAACCCTAACCCTAGGCTACCCTTGACTGCTTCTGCCTTCAATAGATTTCATAAGCACTAGTGTTTTAAGGAACAGCTTAAAAAGAGAATCCTAATGTGATTTCTTTATAATGGGTGTGTTCCTTATCTTATCCTAGTGTCTAAACTCTTCTCCATGCCTGGACCCCCAAATAATATTCCTTTAAGTGCTAAGGGGTATCTAGAGAGGGGGATAGGTTTAATAACTACCCTAACCCGAACGCGTACCCAAACCCTAACCCCTACCCTAACCCTAACACGTACCCTTATCCTAACCCGTACCCTAAACCGAGCCCTAACCCTAACACTAACCCTAACCCTAACCCTAACCCATACCCTACGCCATACCCGCACCCGTACCCTAAGCCGTACCCTAAGCCTAACCCTAAGCCTAACCCTAACCCTAGGCTACCCTTGACTGCTTCTGCCTCCAATAGAATTCCTAAGCACTAGTCTTTTAAGGAATAGCTGAAAAACAGAATCCTAATGTGATTTCTCTATAATGGGTGTGTTCCTTATCTTATCCTAGTGTCTAAACTCTTCTCCATGGCTGGACCCCCAAATAATATTCCTTTACGTGCTAAGGGGTATCTAGAGAGTGGGATAGGTTTAATAACTACCCTAACGCTAACGCGTACCCTAACCCTAACCCATACCCTAAACCTAACACGTACCCTAAACCTAACACGTACGCTAAACCGAGCCCTAACCCTAACACTAACCCTAACCCTAACCCTAACCCATACCCTACGCCGTACCCGAACCCCTCCCCGAACCCGTACCCTAAGCCGTACCCTAAGCCTAACCCTAAGCCTAACCCTAACCCTAGGCTACCCTTGACTGCTTCTGCCTTCAATAGATTTCATAAGCACTAGTGTTTTAAGGAACAGCTTAAAAAGAGAATCCTAATGTGATTTCTTTATAATGGGTGTGTTCCTTATCTTATCCTAGTGTCTAAACTCTTCTCCATGGCTGGACCCCCAAATAATATTCCTTTAAGTGCTAAGGGGTATCTAGAGAGTGGGATAGGTTTAATAACTACCCTAACCCTAACTTGTAACCTAACCCTAACCCCTACCCTAACCCTAACACGTACCCTAAACCTAACCCGTAAGCTAAACCGAGCCCTAACCCTAACACTAACCCTAACCCTAACCCATACCCTACGCCGTACCCGAACCCCTCCCCGAACCCGTACCCTAAGCCGTACCCTAAGCCTAACCCTAAGCCTAACCCTAACCCTAGGCTACCCTTGACTGCTTCTGCCTTCAATAGATTTCATAAGCACTAGTGTTTTAAGGAACAGCTTAAAAAGAGAATCCTAATGTGATTTCTTTATAATGGGTGTGTTCCTTATCTTATCCTAGTGTCTAAACTCTTCTCCATGGCTGGACCCCCAAATAATATTCCTTTAAGTGCTAAGGGGTATCTAGAGAGGGGGATAGGTTTAATAACTACCCTAACCCTAACGCGTACCCAAACCCTAACCCCTACCCTAACCCTAACACGTACCCTAATCCTAACCCGTACCCTAAACCGAGCCCTAACCCTAACACTAACCCTAACCCTAACCCTAACCCATACCCATACCCTACGCCGTACCCGACCCCCTCCCCGAAGCCGTACCCTAAGCCGTACCCTAAGCCTAACCCTAAGCCTAACCCTAGGCTACCCTTGACTGCTTCTGCTTCCAATAGATTTCCTAAGCACTAGTGTTTTAAGGAACAGCTGAAAAAGAGAATCCTAATGTGTTTTCTTTATAATGGGTGTGTTCCTAATCTTATCCTAGTGTCTAAACCCTTCTCCATGGCTGGACCCCCAAATAATATTCCTTTACGTGCTAAGGGGTATCTAGAGAGTGGGATAAGTTTAATAACTACCCTAACGCTAACACGTAACCTAACCCTAACCCCTACCCTAACCCTAACCCCTACCCTAACCCTAACACGTACCCTTATCCTAAACCGTACCCTAAACCGAGCCCTAACCCTAACACTAACCCTAACCCTAACCTTAACCCATACCCTACGCTGTACCCGAACCCGTACCCTAAGCCGTACCCTAAGCCTAACACTAAGCCTAACCCTAACCCTAGGCTACCCTTGACTGCTTCTGCCTCCAATAGATTTCGTAAGCACTAGTGTTTTAAGGAACAGCTGAAAAAGAGAATCCTAATGTGATTTCTTTATAATGGGTGTGTTCCTTATCTTATCCTAGTGTCTAAACCCTTCTCCATGGCTGGACCCCGAAATAATATTCCTTTACGTGCTAAGGGGTATCTAGAGAGTGGGATAGGTTTAATAACTACCCTAACCCTAACTCGTAACCTAACCCTAACCCCTACCCTAACCCTAACACGTACCCTAAACCTAACCCGTAAGCTAAACCGAGCCCTAACCCTAACACTAACCCTAACCCTAACCCTAACCCATACCCTACGCCGTACCCGAACCCCTTCCCGAACCCGTACCTTAAGCCGTATCCTAAGCCTAACCCTAAGCCTAACCCTAACCCTAGGCTACCCTTGACTGCTTCTGCCTTCAATAGATTTCATAAGCACTAGTGTTTTAAGGAACAGCTTAAAAAGAGAATCCTAATGTGATTTCTTTATAATGGGTGTGTTCCTTATCTTATCCTAGTGTCTAAACTCTTCTCCATGGCTGGACCCCCAAATAATATTCCTTTAAGTGCTAAGGGGTATCTAGAGAGGGGGATAGGTTTAATAACTACCCTAACCCTAACGCGTACCCAAACCCTAACCCCTATCCTAACCCTAACACGTACCCTTATCCTAACCCGTACCCTAAACCGAGCCCTAACCCTAACACTAACCCTAACCCTAACCCTAACCCATACCCTACGCCATACCCGAACCCGTACCCTAAGCCGTACCCTAAGCCTAACCCTAAGCCTAACCCTAACCCTAGGCTACCCTTGACTGCTTCTGCCTCCAATAGAATTCCTAAGCACTAGTCTTTTAAGGAATAGCTGAAAAAGAGAATCCTAATGTGATTTCTCTATAATGGGTGTGTTCCTTATCTTATCCTAGTGTCTAAACTCTTCTCCAGGGCTGGACCCCCAAATAATATTCCTTTACGTGCTAAGGGGTATCTAGAGAGTGGGATAGGTTTAATAACTACCCTAACGCTAACGCGTACCCTAACCCTAACCCATACCCTAACCCTAACACGTACCCTAAACCTAACACGTACGCTAAACCGAGCCCTAACCCTAACACTAACCCTAACCCTAACCCTAACCCATACCCTACGCCGTACCCGAACCCCTCCCCGAACCCGTACCCTAAGCCGTACCCTAAGCCTAACCCTAAGCCTAACCCTAACCCTAGGCTACCCTTGACTGCTTCTGCCTTCAATAGATTTCATAAGCACTAGTGTTTTAAGGAACAGCTTAAAAAGAGAATCCTAATGTGATTTCTTTATAATGGGTGTGTTCCTTATCTTATCCTAGTGTCTAAATTCTTCTCCATGGCTGGACCCCCAAATAATATTCCTTTAAGTGCTAAGGGGTATCTAGAGAGGGGGATAGGTTTAATAACTACCCTAACGCGTACCCAAACCCTAACCCCTACCCTAACCCTAACACGTACCCTAATCCTAACCCGTACCCTAAACCGAGCCCTAACCCTAACACTAACCCTAACCCTAACCCTAACCCATACCCATACCCTACGCCGTACCCGACCCCCTCCCCGAAGCCGTACCCTAAGCCGTACCCTAAGCCTAACCCTAAGCCTAACCCTAACCCTAGGCTACCCTTGACTGCTTCTGCCTCCAATAGATTTCCTAAGCACTAGTGTTTTAAGGAACAGCTGAAAAAGAGAATCCTAATGTGATTTCTTTATAATGGGTGTGTTCCTAATCTTATCCTAGTGTCTAAACCCTTCTCCATGGCTGGACCCCCAAATAATATTCCTTTACGTGCTAAGGGGTATCTAGAGAGTGGGATAGGTTTAATAACTACCCTAACCCTAACTCGTAACCTAACCCTAACCCCTACCCTAACTCTGACACGTACCCTAAACCTAACCCGTACGCTAAACCGAGCCCTAACCCTAACACTAACCCTAAACCTAACCCTAACCCATACCCTACGCCGTACCCGAACCCCTCCCCGAACCCGTACCCTAAGCCGTACCCTAAGCCTAACCCTAAGCCTAACCCTAACCCTAGGCTACCCTTGACTGCTTCTGCCTCCAAGAGATTTCCTAAGCACTAGTGTTATAAGGAACAGCTTAAAAAGAGAATCCTAATGTGATTTCTTTATAATGTGTATGTTCTAGTGTCTAAACTCTTCTCCATGGCTGGACCCCCAAATAATATTCCTTTACGTGCTAAGGGGTATCTAGAGAGTGGGATAGGTTTAATAACTACCCTAACCCTAAAGCGTACCCTAACCCTAACCCCTACCCTAACCCTAACACGTACCCTAATCCTAACCCGTACCGGAAACCGAGCCCTAACCCTAACACCAACCCTAACCCTAACCCTAATCCATACCCTACGCCGTACCCGAACCCGTACCCTAAGCCGTACCCTAAGCCTAACCCTATGCCTAACCCTAACCCTAGGCTACCCTTGACTGCTTCTGCCTCCAATAGATTTCCTAAGCACTAGTGTTTTAAGGAACAGCTTAAAAAGAGAATCCTAATGTGATTTCTTTATAATGCGTGTATTCCTTATCTTATCCTAGTGTCTAAACTCTTCTCCATGGCTGGACCCCCAAATAATATTCCTTTACGTGCTAAGGGGTATCTAGAGAGTGGGATAGGTTTAATAAGTACCCTAACCCTAATGCGTACCCTAACCCTAACGCCTACCCTAACCCTAACACGTACCCTAATCCTAACCCGTACCCTAAACCGAGCCCCAACCCTAACACTAACCCTAACCGTATCCCTAACCCATACCCTAAGCCGTACCCGAACCCCTCCCCAAACCCGTACCCTAAGGCATACCCTAAGCCTAACCCTAATCCTAACCCTAACCCTAGGCTACCCTTGACTGCTTCTGCCTCCAATAGATTTCCTAAGCACTAGTGTTTTAAGGAACAGCTTAAAAAGAGAATCCTAATGTGATTTCTTTATAATGGGTGTGTTCCTTATCTTATCCTAGTGTCTAAACCCTTCTCCATGGCTGGACCCCCAAATAATATTCCTGTACGTGCTAAGGGGTATCTAGAGAGTGTGATAGGTTTAATAACTACCCTAACCCTAACTCGTAACCTAACCCTAACCCCTACCCTTACCCTAACACGTACCTTAAACCTAACCCGTAAGCTAAACCGAGCCCTAACCCTAACACTAACCCTAACCCTAACCCTAACCCATTCCCTACGCCGTACCCGAACCCCTCCCCGAACCGGTACCCTAAGCCGTACCCTAAGCCTATCCCTAAGCCTAACCCTAACCCTAGGCTACCCTTGACTGCTTCTGCCTCCAATAGATTTCCTAAGCACTAGTGTTTTAAGGACCAGCTTAAAAAGAGAATCCTAATGTGATTTCTTTATAATGGGTGTGTTCCTTATCTTATCCTAGTGTCTAAACCCTTCTCCATGGCTGGACCCCCAAATAATATTCCTTTACGTGCTAAGGGGTATCTAGAGAGTGGGATAGGTTTAATAACTACCCTAACCCTAACGCGTAACCTAACCCTAACCCCTACCCTAACCCTAACACGTACCCTAAACCTAACCCGTACGCTAAACCGAGCCCTAACCCAAACACTAACCCTAACCCTAACCCATACCCTACACCGTACCCAAACCCCTCCACGAACCCGTACCCTAAGCCGTACCCTAAGCCTAACCCTAAGCATAACACTAACCCTAGGCTACCCTTGACTGCTTCTGCCTCCAATAGATTTCCTAAGCACTAGTGTTTTAAGGAACAGCTTAAAAAGAGAATCCTAATGTGATTTCTTTATAATGGGTGTGTTCCTTATCTTATCCTAGTGTCTACACTCTTCTCCATGGCTGGACCCCCAAATAATATTCCTTTACGTGCTAAGGGGTATCTAGAGAGTGGGATAGGTTTAATAACTACCCTAACCCTAACGCGTACCCTAACCCTAACCCCTACCCTAACCCTAACACGTACCCTTATCCTAACCCGTACCCTAAACCGAGCCCTAACCCTAACACTAATCCTAACCCTAACCCATACCCTACGCCATACCCGAACCCGTACCCTAAGCCGTACCCTAAGCCTAACCCTAAGCCTAACCCTAACCCTAAGCCTAACCCTAACCCTAGGCTACCCTTGACTGCTTCTGCCTCCAACAGATTTCCTAAGCACTAGTGTTTTAAGGAACAGCTGAAAAAGAGAATCCTAACGTGATTTCTCTATAATGGGTGTGTTCCTTATCTTATCCTAGTGTCTAAACTCTTCTCCATGGCTGGACCCCCAAATAATATTCCTTTCCGTGCTAAGGGGTATCTAGAGAGTGGGATAGGTTTAATAACTACCCTATCCCTAATGCGTACCCTAACCCTAACCCCTACCCTAACCCTAACACGTACCCTAAACCTAACCCGTACGCTAAACCGAGCCCTAACCCTAACACTAACCCTAACCCTAACCCTAACCCATACCCTACGCCGTACCCGAACCCCTCCCCGAACCCGTACCCTAAGCCGTACCCTAAGCCTAACCCTAAGCCTAACCCTAACCCTAGGCTACCCTTGACTGCTTCTGCCTCCAAGAGATTTCCTAAGCACTAGTGTTTTAAGGAACAGCTTAAAAAGAGAATCCTAATGTGATTTCTTTATAATGGGTGTGTTCCTTATCTTATCCTAGTGTCTAAACTCTTCTCCATGGCTGGACCCCCAAATAATATTCCTTTACGTGCTAAGGGGTATCTAGAGCGTGGGATAGGTTTAATAACTACCCTAATCCTAACACGTACCCTAAACCTAACACGTACGCTAAACCGAGCCCTAACCCTAACACTAACCCTAACCCTAACCCTAACGCATACCCTACGCCGTACCCGAACCCCTCCCCGAACCCGTACCCTAAGCCGTACCCTAAGCCTAACCCTAAGCCTAACCCTAACCCTAGGCTACCCTTGACTGCTTCTGCCTTTAATAGATTTCATAAGCACTAGTGTTTTAAGGAACAGCTTAAAAAGAGAATCCTAATGTGATTTCTTTTAATGGGTGTGTTCCTTATCTTATCCTAGTGTCTAAACTCTTCTCCATGGCTGGACCCCCAAATAATATTCCTTTAAGTGCTAAGGGGTATCTAGAGAGGGGGATAGGTTTAATAACTACCCTAACCCTAACGCGTACCCTAACCCTAACCCCTACCCTAACCCTAACACGTACCCTAATCCTAACCCGTACCCTAAACCGAGCCCTAACCTTAACACTAACCCTAACCCTAACCCTAACCCATACCCATACCCTACGCCGTACCCGACCCCCTCCCCGAAGCCGTACCCTAAGCCGTACCCTAAGCCTAACCCTAAGCCTAACCCTAACCCTAGGCTACCCTTGACTGCTTCTGCCTCCAATAGATTTCCTAAGCACTAGTGTTTTAAGGAACAGCTGAAAAAGAGAATCCTAATGTGATTTCTTTATAATTGGTGTGTTCCTAATCTTATCCTAGTGTCTAAACCCTTCTCCATGGCTGGACCCCCAAATAATATTCCTTTACGTGCTAAGGGGTATCTAGAGAGTGGGATAGGTTTAATAACTACCCTAACCCTAACTCGTAACCTAACCCTAACACCTACCCTAACCCTAACACATACCCTAAACCTAACCCGTACGCTAAACCGAGCCCTAACCCTAACACTAACCCTAACCCTAACCCTAACCCATACCCTACGCCGTACCCGAACCCCTCCCCGAACCCGTACCCTAAGCCGTACCCTAAGCCTAACCCTAAGCCTAACCCTAACCCTAGGCTACCCTTGGCTGCTTCTGCCTCCAAGAGATTTCCTAAGCACTAGTGTTTTAAGGAACAGCTTAAAAAGAGAATCCTAATGTGATTTCTTTATAATGGGTGTGTTCTAGTGTCTAAACTCTTCTCCATGGCTGGACCCCCAAATAATATTCCTTTACGTGCTAAGGGGTATCTAGAGAGTGGGATAGGTTTAATAACTACCCTAACCCTAACGCGTACCCTAACCCTAACCCCTACCCTAACCCTAACACATACCCTAATCCTAACCCGTACCGTAAACCGAGCCCTAACCCTAACACTAACCCTAACCCTAACCCTAATCCATACCCTACGCCGTACCCGAACCCGTACCCTAAGCCGTACCCTAAACCTAACCCTATGTCTAACCCTAACCCTAGGCTACCCTTGACTGCTTCTGCCTCCAATAGATTTCCTAAGCACTAGTGTTTTAAGGAACAGCTTAAAAAGAGAATCCTAATGTGATTTCTTTATAATGGGTGTGTTCCTTATCTTATCCTAGTGTCTAAACTCTTCTCCATGGCTGGACCCCCAAATAATATTCCTTTACGTGCTAAGGGGTATCTAGAGAGTGGGATAGGTTTAATAAGTACCCTAACCCTAATACGTACCCTAACCCTAACGCCTACCCTAACCCTAACACGTACCCTAATCCTAACCCGTACCCTAAACCGAGCCCCAACCCTAACACTAACCCTAACCCTAACCCTAACCCATACCCTAAGCCGTACCCGAACCCCTCCCCAAACCCGTACCCTAAGCCATACCCTAAGCCTAACCCTAAGCCTAACCCTAACCCTAGGCTACCCTTGACTGCTTCTGCCTCCAATAGATTTCCTAAGCACTAGTGTTTTAAGGAACAGCTTAAAAAGAGAATCCTAATGTGATTTCTTTATAATGGGTGTGTTCCTTATCTTATCCTAGTGTCTAAACCCTTCTCCATGGCTGGACCCCCAAATAATATTCCTTTACGTGCTAAGGGGTATCTAGAGAGTGGGATAGGTTTAATAACTACCCTAACCCTAACGCGTAACCTAACCCTAACCCCTACCCTAACCCTAACACGTACCCTAATCCTAACCCGTACCCTAAACCGAGCCCTAACCCTAACAGTAACCCTAACCGTAACTCTAACCCATACCCTACGCCGTACCCGAACCCCTCCCCGAACCCGTACCCTAAGCCATACCCTAAGCCTAACCCTAAGCCTAACCCTAACCCTAGGCTACCCTTGACTGATTCTGCCTCCAATAGATTTCCTAAGCACTAGTGTTTTAAGGAACAGCTTAAAAAGAGAATCCTAATGTGATTTCTTTATAATGGGTGTTTTCCTTATCTTATCCTAGTGTCTAAACTCTTCTCCATGGCTGGACCCCCAAATAATATTCCTTTACGTGCTAAGGGGTATCTAGAGAGTGGGATAGGTTTAATAACTACCCTAACCCTAACGCGTACCCTAACCCTAACCCCTACCCTAACCCTAACACGTACCCTTATCCTAAACCGTACCCTAAACCGAGCCCTAACCCTAACACTAACCCTAACCCTAACCTTAACCCATACCCTACGCTGTACCCGAACCCGTACCCTAAGCCGTACCCTAAGCCTAACCCTAAGCCTAACCCTAACCCTAGGCTACCCTTGACTGCTTCTGCCTCCAATAGATTTCCTAAGCACTAGTGTTTTAAGGAACAGCTGAAAAAGAGAATCCTAATGTGATTTCTTTATAATGGGTGTGTTCCTTATCTTATCCTAGTGTCTAAACCCTTCTCCATGGCTGGACCCCGAAATAATATTCCTTTACGTGCTAAGGGGTATCTAGAGAGTGGGATAGGTTTAATAACTACCCTAACCCTAACTCGTAACCTAACCCTAACCCCTACCCTAACCCTAACACGTACCCTAAACCTAACCCGTAAGCTAAACCGAGCCCTAACCCTAACACTAACCCTAACCCTAACCCTAACCCATACCCTACGCCGTACCCGAACCCCTCCCCGAACCCGTACCTTAAGCCGTACCCTAAGCCTAACCCTAAGCCTAACCCTAACCCTAGGCTACCCTTGACTGCTTCTGCCTTCAATAGATTTCATAAGCACTAGTGTTTTAAGGAACAGCTTAAAAAGAGAATCCTAATGTGATTTCTTTATAATGGGTGTGTTCCTTATCTTATCCTAGTGTCTAAACTCTTCTCCATGGCTGGACCCCCAAATAATATTCCTTTAAGTGCTAAGGGGTATCTAGAGAGGGGGATAGGTTTAATAACTACCCTAACCCTAACGCGTACCCAAACCCTAACCCCTACCCTAACCCTAACACGTACCCTTATCCTAACCCGTACCCTAAACCGAGCCCTAACCCTAACACTAACCCTAACCCTAACCCTAACCCATACCCTACGCCATACCCGAACCCGTACCCTAAGCCGTACCCTAAGCCTAAACCTAAGCCTAACCCTAACCCTAGGCTACCCTTGACTGCTTCTGCCTCCAATAGAATTCCTAAGCACTAGTCTTTTAAGGAATAGCTGAAAAAGAGAATCCTAATGTGATTTCTCTATAATGGGTGTGTTCCTTATCTTATCCTAGTGTCTAAACTCTTCTCCAGGGCTGGACCCCCAAATAATATTCCTTTACGTGCTAAGGGGTATCTAGAGAGTGGGATAGGTTTAATAACTACCCTAACGCTAACGCGTACCCTAACCCTAACCCATACCCTAACCCTAACACGTACCCTAAACCTAACACGTACGCTAAACCGAGCCCTAACCCTAACACTAACCCTAACCCTAACCCTAACCCATACCCTACGCCGTACCCGAACCCCTCCCCGAACCTGTACCCTAAGCCGTACCCTAAGCCTAACCCTAAGCCTAACCCTAACCCTAGGCTACCCTTGACTGCTTCTGCCTTCAATAGATTTCATAAGCACTAGTGTTTTAAGGAACAGCTTAAAAAGAGAATCCTAATGTGATTTCTTTATAATGGGTGTGTTCCTTATCTTATCCTAGTGTCTAAACTCTTCTCCATGGCTGGACCCCCAAATAATATTCCTTTAAGTGCTAAGGGGTATCTAGAGAGGGGGATAGGTTTAATAACTACCATAACCCTAACGCGTACCCAAACCCTAACCCCTACCCTAACCCTAACACGTACCCTAATCCTAACCCGTACCCTAAACCGAGCCCTAACCCTAACACTAACCCTAACCCTAACCCTAACCCATACCCATACCCTACGCCGTACCCGACCCCCTCCCCGAAGCCGTACCCTAAGCCGTACCCTAAGCCTAACCCTAAGCCTAACCCTAACCCTAGGCTACCCTTGACTGCTTCTGCCTCCAATAGATTTCCTAAGCACTAGTGTTTTAAGGAACAGCTGAAAAAGAGAATCCTAATGTGATTTCTTTATAATGGGTGTGTTCCTAATCTTATCCTAGTGTCTAAACCCTTCTCCATGGCTGGACCCCCAAATAATATTCCTTTACGTGCTAAGGGGTATCTAGAGAGTGGGATAGGTTTAATAACTACCCTAACCCTAACTCGTAACCTAACCCTAACCCCTACCCTAACTCTGACACGTACCCTAAACCTAACCCGTACGCTAAACCGAGCCCTAACCCTAACACTAACCCTAAACCTAACCCTAACCCATACCCTACGCCGTACCCGAACCCCTCCCCGAACCCGTACCCTAAGCCGTAACCTAAGCCTAACCCTAAGCCTAACCCTAACCCTAGGCTACCCTTGACTGCTTCTGCCTCCAAGAGATTTCCTAAGCACTAGTGTTATAAGGAACAGCTTAAAAAGAGAATCCTAATGTGATTTCTTTATAATGGGTATGTTCTAGTGTCTAAACTCTTCTCCATGGCTGGACCCCCAAATAATATTCCTTTACGTGCTAAGGGGTATCTAGAGAGTGGGATAGGTTTAATAACTACCCTAACCCTAAAGCGTACCCTAACCCTAACCCCTACCCTAACCCTAACACGTACCCTAATCCTAACCCGTACCGTAAACCGAGCCCTAACCCTAACACCAACCCTAACCCTAACCCTAATCCATACCCTACGCCGTACCCGAACCCGTACCCTAAGCCGTACCCTAAGCCTAACCCTATGCCTAACCCTAACCCTAGGCTACCCTTGACTGCTTCTGCCTCCAATAGATTTCCTAAGCACTAGTGTTTTAAGGAACAGCTTAAAAAGAGAATCCTAATGTGATTTCTTTATAATGGGTGTATTCCTTATCTTATCCTAGTGTCTAAACTCTTCTCCATGGCTGGACCCCCAAATAATATTCCTTTACGTGCTAAGGGGTATCTAGAGAGTGGGATAGGTTTAATAAGTACCCTAACCCTAATGCGTACCCTAACCCTAACGCCTACCCTAACCCTAACACGTACCCTAATCCTAACCCGTACCCTAATCCGAGCCCCAACCCTAACACTAACCCTAACCGTAACCCTAACCCATACCCTAAGCCGTACCCGAACCCCTCCCCAAACCCGTACCCTAAGGCATACCCTAAGCCTAACCCTAATCCTAACCCTAACCCTAGGCTACCCTTGACTGCTTCTGCCTCCAATAGATTTCCTAAGCACTAGTGTTTTAAGGAACAGCTTAAAAAGAGAATCCTAATGTGATTTCTTTATAATGGGTGTATTCCTTATCTTATCCTAGTGTCTAAACTCTTCTCCATGGCTGGACCCCCAAATAATATTCCTTTACGTGCTAAGGGGTATCTAGAGAGTGCGATAGGTTTAATAACTACCCTAACCCTAACGCGTACCCTAACCCTAACCCCTACCCTAACCCTAACACGTACCCTTATCCTAACCCGTACCCTAAACCGAGCCCTAACCCTAACACTAACCCTAACCCTAACCCTAACCCATACCCTACGCCATACCCGAACCCGTACCCTAAGCCATACCCTAAGCCTAACCCTAAGCCTAACCCTAACCCTAGGCTACCCTTGACTGCTTCTGCCTCCAATAGAATTCCTAAGCACTAGTCTTTTAAGGAATAGCTGAAAAAGAGAATCCTAATGTGATTTCTC
Organism: Balaenoptera ricei; assembly: GCF_028023285.1. NCBI lineage: Eukaryota > Metazoa > Chordata > Mammalia > Artiodactyla > Balaenopteridae > Balaenoptera > Balaenoptera ricei. The sequence goes on along the minus strand of NW_026778099.1, from coordinate 12,475 downwards.
TATAATGGGTGTGTTCCTTATCTTATCCTAGTGTCTAAACTCTTCTCCATGACTGGACCCCCAAATAATATTCCTTTACGTGCTAAGGGGTATCTAGAGAGTGGGATAGGTTTAATAACTACCCTAACGCTAACGCGTACCCTAACCCTAACCCATACCCTAAACCTAACACGTACCCTAAACCTAACACGTACGCTAAACCGAGCCCTATCCCTAACACTAACCCTAACCCTAACCCTAACCCATACCCTACGCCGTATCCGAACCCCTCCCCGAACCCGTACCCTAAGCCGTACCCTAAGCCTAACCCTAAGCCTAACCCTAACCCTAGGCTACCCTTGACTGCTTCTGCCTTCAATAGATTTCATAAGCACTAGTGTTTTAAGGAACAGCTTAAAAAGAGAATCCTAATGTGATTTCTTTATAATGGGTGTGTTCCTTATCTTATCCTAGTGTCTAAACTCTTCTCCATGGCTGGACCCCCAAATAATATTCCTTTAAGTGCTAAGGGGTATCTAGAGAGTGGGATAGGTTTAATAACTACCCTAACCCTAACTTGTAACCTAACCCTAACCCGTACCCTAACCCTAACACGTACCCTAAACCTAACCCGTAAGCTAAACCGAGCCCTAACCCTAACACTAACCCTAACCCTAACCCATACCCTACGCCGTACCCGAACCCCTCCCCGAACCCGTACCCTAAGCCGTACCCTAAGCCTAACCCTAAGCCTAACCCTAACCCTAGGCTACCCTTGACTGCTTCTGCCTTCAATAGATTTCATAAGCACTAGTGTTTTAAGGAACAGCTTAAAAAGAGAATCCTAATGTGATTTCTTTATAATGGGTGTGTTCCTTATCTTATCCTAGTGTCTAAACTCTTCTCCATGGCTGGACCCCCAAATAATATTCCTTTAAGTGCTAAGGGGTATCTAGAGAGGGGGATAGGTTTAATAACTACCCTAACCCTAACGCGTACCCAAACCCTAACCCCTACCCTAACCCTAACACGTACCCTAATCCTAACCCGTACCCTAAACCGAGCCCTAACCCTAACACTAACCCTAACCCTAACCCTAACCCATACCCATACCCTACGCCGTACCCGACCCCCTCCCCGAAGCCGTACCCTAAGCCGTACCCTAAGCCTAACCCTAAGCCTAACCCTAGGCTACCCTTGACTGCTTCTGCCTCCAATAGATTTCCTAAGCACTAGTGTTTTAAGGAACAGCTGAAAAAGAGAATCCTAATGTGATTTCTTTATAATGGGTGTGTTCCTAATCTTATCCTAGTGTCTAAACCCTTCTCCATGGCTGGACCCCCAAATAATATTCCTTTACGTGCTAAGGGGTATCTAGAGAGTGGGATAAGTTTAATAACTACCCTAACGCTAACACGTAACCTAACCCTAACCTCTACCCTAACCCTAACACGTACCCTAATCCTAACCCGTACCCTAAACCGAGCCCTAACCCTAACAGTAACCCTAACCGTAACTCTAACCCATACCCTACGCCGTACCCGAACCCCTCCCCGAACCCGTACCCTAAGCCATACCCTAAGCCTAACCCTAAGCCTAACCCTAACCCTAGGCTACCCTTGAATGATTCTGCCTCCAATAGATTTCCTAAGCACTAGTGTTTTAAGGAACAGCTTAAAAAGAGAATCCTAATGTGATTTCTTTATAATGGGTGTTTTCCTTATCTTATCCTAGTGTCTAAACTCTTCTCCATGGCTGGACCCCCAAATAATATTCCTTTACGTGCTAAGGGGTATCTAGAGAGTGGGATAGGTTTAATAACTACCCTAACCCTAACGCGTACCCTAACCCTAACCCCTACCCTAACCCTAACACGTACCCTTATCCTAAACCGTACCCTAAACCGAGCCCTAACCCTAACACTAACCCTAACCCTAACCTTAACCCATACCCTACGCTGTACCCGAACCCGTACCCTAAGCCGTACCCTAAGCCTAACCCTAAGCCTAACCCTAACCCTAGGCTACCCTTGACTGCTTCTGCCTCCAATAGATTTCGTAAGCACTAGTGTTTTAAGGAACAGCTGAAAAAGAGAATCCTAATGTGATTTCTTTATAATGGGTGTGTTCCTTATCTTATCCTAGTGTCTAAACCCTTCTCCATGGCTGGACCCCGAAATAATATTCCTTTACGTGCTAAGGGGTATCTAGAGAGTGGGATAGGTTTAATAACTACCCTAACCCTAACTCGTAACCTAACCCTAACCCCTACCCTAACCCTAACACGTACCCTAAACCTAACCCGTAAGCTAAACCGAGCCCTAACCCTAACACTAACCCTAACCCTAACCCTAACCCATACCCTACGCCGTACCCGAACCCCTCCCCGAACCCGTACCTTAAGCCGTATCCTAAGCCTAACCCTAAGCCTAACCCTAACCCTAGGCTACCCTTGACTGCTTCTGCCTTCAATAGATTTCATAAGCACTAGTGTTTTAAGGAACAGCTTAAAAAGAGAATCCTAATGTGATTTCTTTATAATGGGTGTGTTCCTTATCTTATCCTAGTGTCTAAACTCTTCTCCATGGCTGGACCCCCAAATAATATTCCTTTAAGTGCTAAGGGGTATCTAGAGAGGGGGATAGGTTTAATAACTACCCTAACCCTAACGCGTACCCAAACCCTAACCCCTACCCTAACCCTAACACGTACCCTTATCCTAACCCGTACCCTAAACCGAGCCCTAACCCTAACACTAACCCTAACCCTAACCCTAACCCATACCCTACGCCATACCCGCACCCGTACCCTAAGCCGTACCCTAAGCCTAACCCTAAGCCTAACCCTAACCCTAGGCTACCCTTGACTGCTTCTGCCTCCAATAGAATTCCTAAGCACTAGTCTTTTAAGGAATAGCTGAAAAAGAGAATCCTAATGTGATTTCTCTATAATGGGTGTGTTCCTTATCTTATCCTAGTGTCTAAACTCTTCTCCATGGCTGGACCCCCAAATAATATTCCTTTACGTGCTAAGGGGTATCTAGAGAGTGGGATAGGTTTAATAACTACCCTAACGCTAACGCGTACCCTAACCCTAACCCATACCCTAAACCTAACACGTACCCTAAACCTAACACGTACGCTAAACTGAGCCCTAACCCTAACACTAACCCTAACCCTAACCCTAACCCATACCCTACGCCGTACCCGAACCCCTCCCCGAACCCGTACCCTAAGCCGTACCCTAAGCCTAACCCTAAGCCTAACCCTAACCCTAGACTACCCTTGACTGCTTCTGCCTTCAATAGATTTCATAAGCACTAGTGTTTTAAGGAACAGCTTAAAAAGAGAATCCTAATGTGATTTCTTTATAATGGGTGTGTTCCTTATCTTATCCTAGTGTCTAAACTCTTCTCCATGGCTGGACCCCCAAATAATATTCCTTTAAGTGCTAAGGGGTATCTAGAGAGTGGGATAGGTTTAATAACTACCCTAACCCTAACTTGTAACCTAACCCTAACCCCTACCCTAACCCTAACACGTACCCTAAACCTAACCCGTAAGCTAAACCGAGCCCTAACCCTAACACTAACCCTAACCCTAACCCATACCCTACGCCGTACCCGAACCCCTCCCCGAACCCGTACCCTAAGCCGTACCCTAAGCCTAACCCTAAGCCTAACCCTAACCCTAGGCTACCCTTGACTGCTTCTGCCTTCAATAGATTTCATAAGCACTAGTGTTTTAAGGAACAGCTTAAAAAGAGAATCCTAATGTGATTTCTTTATAATGGGTGTGTTCCTTATCTTATCCTAGTGTCTAAACTCTTCTCCATGGCTGGACCCCCAAATAATATTCCTTTAAGTGCTAAGGGGTATCTAGAGAGGGGGATAGGTTTAATAACTACCCTAACCCTAACGCGTACCCAAACCCTAACCCCTACCCTAACCCTAACACGTACCCTAATCCTAACCCGTACCCTAAACCTAGCCCTAACCCTAACACTAACCCTAACCCTAACCCTAACCCATACCCATACCCTACGCCGTACCCGACCCCCTCCCCGAAGCCGTACCCTAAGCCGTACCCTAAGCCTAACCCTAAGCCTAACCCTAGGCTACCCTTGACTGCTTCTGCCTCCAATAGATTTCCTAAGCACTAGTGTTTTAAGGAACAGCTGAAAAAGAGAATCCTAATGTGATTTCTTTATAATGGGTGTGTTCCTAATCTTATCCTAGTGTCTAAACCCTTCTCCATGGCTGGACCCCCAAATAATATTCCTTTACGTGCTAAGGGGTATCTAGAGAGTGGGATAAGTTTAATAACTACCCTAACGCTAACACGTAACCTAACCCTAACCCCTACCCTAACCCTAACACGTACCCTAATCCTAACCCGTACCCTAAACCGAGCCCTAACCCTAACAGTAACCCTAACCGTAACTCTAACCCATACCCTACGCCGTACCCGAACCCCTCCCCGAACCCGTACCCTAAGCCATACCCTAAGCCTAACCCTAAGCCTAACCCTAACCCTAGGCTACCCTTGACTGATTCTGCCTCCAATAGATTTCCTAAGCACTAGTGTTTTAAGGAACAGCTTAAAAAGAGAATCCTAATGTGATTTCTTTATAATGGGTGTTTTCCTTATCTTATCCTAGTGTCTAAACTCTTCTCCATGGCTGGACCCCCAAATAATATTCCTTTACGTGCTAAGGGGTATCTAGAGAGTGGGATAGGTTTAATAACTACCCTAACCCTAACGCGTACCCTAACCCTAACCCCTACCCTAACCCTAACACGTACCCTTATCCTAAACCGTACCCTAAACCGAGCCCTAACCCTAACACTAACCCTAACCCTAACCTTAACCCATACCCTACGCTGTACCCGAACCCGTACCCTAAGCCGTACCCTAAGCCTAACCCTAAGCCTAACCCTAACCCTAGGCTACCCTTGACTGCTTCTGCCTCCAATAGATTTCGTAAGCACTAGTGTTTTAAGGAACAGCTGAAAAAGAGAATCCTAATGTGATTTCTTTATAATGGGTGTGTTCCTTATCTTATCCTAGTGTCTAAACCCTTCTCCATGGCTGGACCCCGAAATAATATTCCTTTACGTGCTAAGGGGTATCTAGAGAGTGGGATAGGTTTAATAACTACCCTAACCCTAACTCGTAACCTAACCCTAACCCCTACCCTAACCCTAACACGTACCCTAAACCTAACCCGTAAGCTAAACCGAGCCCTAACCCTAACACTAACCCTAACCCTAACCCTAACCCATACCCTACGCCGTACCCGAACCCCTTCCCGAACCCGTACCTTAAGCCGTATCCTAAGCCTAACCCTAAGCCTAACCCTAACCCTAGGCTACCCTTGACTGCTTCTGCCTTCAATAGATTTCATAAGCACTAGTGTTTTAAGGAACAGCTTAAAAAGAGAATCCTAATGTGATTTCTTTATAATGGGTGTGTTCCTTATCTTATCCTAGTGTCTAAACTCTTCTCCATGGCTGGACCCCCAAATAATATTCCTTTAAGTGCTAAGGGGTATCTAGAGAGGGGGATAGGTTTAATAACTACCCTAACCCTAACGCGTACCCAAACCCTAACCCCTATCCTAACCGTAACACGTACCCTTATCCTAACCCGTACCCTAAACCGAGCCCTAACCCTAACACTAACCCTAACCCTAACCCTAACCCATACCCTACGCCATACCCGAACCCGTACCCTAAGCCGTACCCTAAGCCTAACCCTAAGCCTAACCCTAACCCTAGGCTACCCTTGACTGCTTCTGCCTCCAATAGAATTCCTAAGCACTAGTCTTTTAAGGAATAGCTGAAAAAGAGAATCCTAATGTGATTTCTCTATAATGGGTGTGTTCCTTATCTTATCCTAGTGTCTAAACTCTTCTCCAGGGCTGGACCCCCAAATAATATTCCTTTACGTGCTAAGGGGTATCTAGAGAGTGGGATAGGTTTAATAACTACCCTAACGCTAACGCGTACCCTAACCCTAACACATACCCTAACCCTAACACGTACCCTAAACCTAACACGTACGCTAAACCGAGCCCTAACCCTAACCCTAACCCTAACCCATACCCTACGCCGTACCCGAACCCCTCCCCGAACCCGTACCCTAAGCCGTACCCTAAGCCTAACCCTAAGCCTAACCCTAACCCTAGGCTACCCTTGACTGCTTCTGCCTTCAATAGATTTCATAAGCACTAGTGTTTTAAGGAACAGCTTAAAAAGAGAATCCTAATGTGATTTCTTTATAATGGGTGTGTTCCTTATCTTATCCTAGTGTCTAAATTCTTCTCCATGGCTGGACCCCCAAATAATATTCCTTTAAGTGCTAAGGGGTATCTAGAGAGGGGGATAGGTTTAATAACTACCCTAACCCTAACGCGTACCCAAACCCTAACCCCTACCCTAACCCTAACACGTACCCTAATCCTAACCCGTACCCTAAACCGAGCCCTAACCCTAACACTAACCCTAACCCTAACCCTAACCCATACCCATACCCTACGCCGTACCCGACCCCCTCCCCGAAGCCGTACCCTAAGCCGTACCCTAAGCCTAACCCTAAGCCTAACCCTAACCCTAGGCTACCCTTGACTGCTTCTGCCTCCAATAGATTTCCTAAGCACTAGTGTTTTAAGGAACAGCTGAAAAAGAGAATCCTAATGTGATTTCTTTATAATGGGTGTGTTCCTAATCTTATCCTAGTGTCTAAACCCTTCTCCATGGCTGGACCCCCAAATAATATTCCTTTACGTGCTAAGGGGTATCTAGAGAGTGGGATAGGTTTAATAACTACCCTAACCCTAACTCGTAACCTAACCCTAACCCCTACCCTAACTCTGACACGTACCCTAAACCTAACCCGTACGCTAAACCGAGCCCTAACCCTAACACTAACCCTAAACCTAACCCTAACCCATACCCTACGCCGTACCCGAACCCCTCCCCGAACCCGTACCCTAAGCCGTACCCTAAGCCTAACCCTAAGCCTAACCCTAACCCTAGGCTACCCTTGACTGCTTCTGCCTCCAAGAGATTTCCTAAGCACTAGTGTTATAAGGAACAGCTTAAAAAGAGAATCCTAATGTGATTTCTTTATAATGTGTATGTTCTAGTGTCTAAACTCTTCTCCATGGCTGGACCCCCAAATAATATTCCTTTACGTGCTAAGGGGTATCTAGAGAGTGGGATAGGTTTAATAACTACCCTAACCCTAAAGCGTACCCTAACCCTAACCCCTACCCTAACCCTAACACGTACCCTAATCCTAACCCGTACCGGAAACCGAGCCCTAACCCTAACACCAACCCTAACCCTAACCCTAATCCATACCCTACGCCGTACCCGAACCCGTACCCTAAGCCGTACCCTAAGCCTAACCCTATGCCTAACCCTAACCCTAGGCTACCCTTGACTGCTTCTGCCTCCAATAGATTTCCTAAGCACTAGTGTTTTAAGGAACAGCTTAAAAAGAGAATCCTAATGTGATTTCTTTATAATGGGTGTATTCCTTATCTTATCCTAGTGTCTAAACTCTTCTCCATGGCTGGACCCCCAAATAATATTCCTTTACGTGCTAAGGGGTATCTAGAGAGTGGGATAGGTTTAATAAGTACCCTAACCCTAATGCGTACCCTAACCCTAACGCCTACCCTAACCCTAACACGTACCCTAATCCTAACCCGTACCCTAAACCGAGCCCCAACCCTAACACTAACCCTAACCGTATCCCTAACCCATACCCTAAGCCGTACCCGAACCCCTCCCCAAACCCGTACCCTAAGGCATACCCTAAGCCTAACCCTAATCCTAACCCTAACCCTAGGCTACCCTTGACTGCTTCTGCCTCCAATAGATTTCCTAAGCACTAGTGTTTTAAGGAACAGCTTAAAAAGAGAATCCTAATGTGATTTCTTTATAATGGGTGTGTTCCTTATCTTATCCTAGTGTCTAAACCCTTCTCCATGGCTGGACCCCCAAATAATATTCCTGTACGTGCTAAGGGGTATCTAGAGAGTGTGATAGGTTTAATAACTACCCTAACCCTAACTCGTAACCTAACCCTAACCCCTACCTTTACCCTAACACGTACCTTAAACCTAACCCGTAAGCTAAACCGAGCCCTAACCCTAACACTAACCCTAACCCTAACCCTAACCCATTCCCTACGCCGTACCCGAACCCCTCCCCGAACCGGTACCCTAAGCCGTACCCTAAGCCTATCCCTAAGCCTAACCCTAACCCTAGGCTACCCTTGACTGCTTCTGCCTCCAATAGATTTCCTAAGCACTAGTGTTTTAAGGACCAGCTTAAAAAGAGAATCCTAATGTGATTTCTTTATAATGGGTGTGTTCCTTATCTTATCCTAGTGTCTAAACCCTTCTCCATGGCTGGACCCCCAAATAATATTCCTTTACGTGCTAAGGGGTATCTAGAGAGTGGGATAGGTTTAATAACTACCCTAACCCTAACGCGTAACCTAACCCTAACCCCTACCCTAACCCTAACACGTACCCTAAACCTAACCCGTACGCTAAACCGAGCCCTAACCCAAACACTAACCCTAACCCTAACCCATACCCTACACCGTACCCAAACCCCTCCACGAACCCGTACCCTAAGCCGTACCCTAAGCCTAACCCTAAGCATAACACTAACCCTAGGCTACCCTTGACTGCTTCTGCCTCCAATAGATTTCCTAAGCACTAGTGTTTTAAGGAACAGCTTAAAAAGAGAATCCTAATGTGATTTCTTTATAATGGGTGTGTTCCTTATCTTATCCTAGTGTCTACACTCTTCTCCATGGCTGGACCCCCAAATAATATTCCTTTACGTGCTAAGGGGTATCTAGAGAGTGGGATAGGTTTAATAACTACCCTAACCCTAACGCGTACCCTAACCCTAACCCCTACCCTAACCCTAACACGTACCCTTATCCTAACCCGTACCCTAAACCGAGCCCTAACCCTAACACTAATCCTAACCCTAACCCATACCCTACGCCATACCCGAACCCGTACCCTAAGCCGTACCCTAAGCCTAACCCTAAGCCTAACCCTAACCCTAAGCCTAACCCTAACCCTAGGCTACCCTTGACTGCTTCTGCCTCCAACAGATTTCCTAAGCACTAGTGTTTTAAGGAACAGCTGAAAAAGAGAATCCTAACGTGATTTCTCTATAATGGGTGTGTTCCTTATCTTATCCTAGTGTCTAAACTCTTCTCCATGGCTGGACCCCCAAATAATATTCCTTTCCGTGCTAAGGGGTATCTAGAGAGTGGGATAGGTTTAATAACTACCCTATCCCTAATGCGTACCCTAACCCTAACCCCTACCCTAACCCTAACACGTACCCTAAACCTAACCCGTACGCTAAACCGAGCCCTAACCCTAACACTAACCCTAACCCTAACCCTAACCCATACCCTACGCCGTACCCGAACCCCTCCCCGAACCCGTACCCTAAGCCGTACCCTAAGCCTAACCCTAAGCCTAACCCTAACCCTAGGCTACCCTTGACTGCTTCTGCCTCCAAGAGATTTCCTAAGCACTAGTGTTTTAAGGAACAGCTTAAAAAGAGAATCCTAATGTGATTTCTTTATAATGGGTGTGTTCCTTATCTTATCCTAGTGTCTAAACTCTTCTCCATGGCTGGACCCCCAAATAATATTCCTTTACGTGCTAAGGGGTATCTAGAGCGTGGGATAGGTTTAATAACTACCCTAATCCTAACACGTACCCTAAACCTAACACGTACGCTAAACCGAGCCCTAACCCTAACACTAACCCTAACCCTAACCCTAACGCATACCCTACGCCGTACTCGAACCCCTCCCCGAACCCGTACCCTAAGCCGTACCCTAAGCCTAACCCTAAGCCTAACCCTAACCCTAGGCTACCCTTGACTGCTTCTGCCTTTAATAGATTTCATAAGCACTAGTGTTTTAAGGAACAGCTTAAAAAGAGAATCCTAATGTGATTTCTTTTAATGGGTGTGTTCCTTATCTTATCCTAGTGTCTAAACTCTTCTCCATGGCTGGACCCCCAAATAATATTCCTTTAAGTGCTAAGGGGTATCTAGAGAGGGGGATAGGTTTAATAACTACCCTAACCCTAACGCGTACCCTAACCCTAACCCCTACCCTAACCCTAACACGTACCCTAATCCTAACCCGTACCCTAAACCGAGCCCTAACCTTAACACTAACCCTAACCCTAACCCTAACCCATACCCATACCCTACGCCGTACCCGACCCCCTCCCCGAAGCCGTACCCTAAGCCGTACCCTAAGCCTAACCCTAAGCCTAACCCTAACCCTAGGCTACCCTTGACTGCTTCTGCCTCCAATAGATTTCCTAAGCACTAGTGTTTTAAGGAACAGCTGAAAAAGAGAATCCTAATGTGATTTCTTTATAATTGGTGTGTTCCTAATCTTATCCTAGTGTCTAAACCCTTCTCCATGGCTGGACCCCCAAATAATATTCCTTTACGTGCTAAGGGGTATCTAGAGAGTGGGATAGGTTTAATAACTACCCTAACCCTAACTCGTAACCTAACCCTAACACCTACCCTAACCCTAACACATACCCTAAACCTAACCCGTACGCTAAACCGAGCCCTAACCCTAACACTAACCCTAACCCTAACCCTAACCCATACCCTACGCCGTACCCGAACCCCTCCCCGAACCCGTACCCTAAGCCGTACCCTAAGCCTAACCCTAAGCCTAACCCTAACCCTAGGCTACCCTTGGCTGCTTCTGCCTCCAAGAGATTTCCTAAGCACTAGTGTTTTAAGGAACAGCTTAAAAAGAGAATCCTAATGTGATTTCTTTATAATGGGTGTGTTCTAGTGTCTAAACTCTTCTCCATGGCTGGACCCCCAAATAATATTCCTTTACGTGCTAAGGGGTATCTAGAGAGTGGGATAGGTTTAATAACTACCCTAACCCTAACGCGTACCCTAACCCTAACCCCTACCCTAACCCTAACACATACCCTAATCCTAACCCGTACCGTAAACCGAGCCCTAACCCTAACACTAACCCTAACCCTAACCCTAATCCATACCCTACGCCGTACCCGAACCCGTACCCTAAGCCGTACCCTAAACCTAACCCTATGTCTAACCCTAACCCTAGGCTACCCTTGACTGCTTCTGCCTCCAATAGATTTCCTAAGCACTAGTGTTTTAAGGAACAGCTTAAAAAGAGAATCCTAATGTGATTTCTTTATAATGGGTGTGTTCCTTATCTTATCCTAGTGTCTAAACTCTTCTCCATGGCTGGACCCCCAAATAATATTCCTTTACGTGCTAAGGGGTATCTAGAGAGTGGGATAGGTTTAATAAGTACCCTAACCCTAATACGTACCCTAACCCTAACGCCTACCCTAACCCTAACACGTACCCTAATCCTAACCCGTACCCTAAACCGAGCCCCAACCCTAACACTAACCCTAACCCTAACCCTAACCCATACCCTAAGCCGTACCCGAACCCCTCCCCAAACCCGTACCCTAAGCCATACCCTAAGCCTAACCCTAAGCCTAACCCTAACCCTAGGCTACCCTTGACTGCTTCTGCCTCCAATAGATTTCCTAAGCACTAGTGTTTTAAGGAACAGCTTAAAAAGAGAATCCTAATGTGATTTCTTTATAATGGGTGTGTTCCTTATCTTATCCTAGTGTCTAAACCCTTCTCCATGGCTGGACCCCCAAATAATATTCCTTTACGTGCTAAGGGGTATCTAGAGAGTGGGATAGGTTTAATAACTACCCTAACCCTAACTCGTAACCTAACCCTAACCCCTACCCTTACCCTAACACGTACCTTAAACCTAACCCGTAAGCTAAACCGAGCCCTAACCCTAACACTAACCCTAACCCTAACCCTAACCCATTCCCTACGCCGTACCCGAACCCCTCCCCGAACCCGTACCCTAAGCCTTACCCTAAGCCTATCCCTAAGCCTAACACTAACCCTAGGCTACCCTTGACTGCTTCTGCCTCCAATAGATTTCCTAAGCACTAGTGTTTTAAGGAACAGCTTAAAAAGAGAATCCTAATGTGATTTCTTTATAATGGGTGTGTTCCTTATCTTATCCTAGTGTCTAAACCCTTCTCCATGGCTGGACCCCCAAATAATATTCTTTTACGTGCTAAGGGGTATCTAGAGAGTGGGATAGGTTTAATAACTACCCTACCCCTAACGCGTAACCTAACCCTAACCCCTACCCTAACCCTAACACGTACCCTTATCCTAAACCGTACCCTAAACCGAGCCCTAACCCTAACACTAACCCTAACCCTAACCTTAACCCATACCCTACGCCGTACCCGAACCCGTACCCTACGCCGTACCCTAAGCCTAACCCTAAGCCTAACCCTAACCCTAGGCTACCCTTGACTGCTTCTGCCTCCAATAGATTTCCTAAGCACTAGTGTTTTAAGGAACAGCTGAAAAA
>NW_026778098.1:0-41543 GCF_028023285.1 Balaenoptera ricei | reverse complement strand
TTTTTGGCCAAGGGCATCATTGTCAACGTTTTGCCGCTTTTCATGTGCTTTAAAGGCGATTCGAATCTACCTCCTGAAATCTGTTTCCTGCAATTCTGCCTTGATTTCAAATCCTCTTCTTTGCCTTCCCTCAATATATTTGTGGACGAGAGTTATCATTTATAACTCTGCAGGTTTGTGAATTGCAGTGCCCTGAAGCTCCATTTTACAACTCGCTTTTTAGGGAGCTGGCCGCAAAAGCGCAGGATGGCTTCAGCCCCTGTTCTGGTTCCCGGGGGCAGGCTGAGCCTGTGGTTAATTCTTCTTCCTGATGGGAAAACAGAGTGACCTGTGCCTGTCCCTACACCAGGAGCTAGTCTCTCATTGGTTCCAAGTCTTCCCGTTCATCCTCAGGACAAATTGCAACCTGTACGGAACAGGAGGTTAAAGGTGCTGATGCTCCAAGTAGGGAGATTGCTAGTAAAGTGGCTGGAATGGCGAACCCGAGCACAAGGAGATGAGAAATGAGGTGCGTTTTAGAAACCTTTCCCCATCACACGGTGTACCATCTTCTGGGTTTCTCATGCATGTTTTCGATGTAGCAAGATGCCCTTGAACCTGGAGATTTGGGACCCATGCGATGGGTACCACGCAGTATTACTTTAAAGGGTCTGCGTTTGCTCACCCAACCTCACCAAACCTCTCAGCCCCAAGAGTGTCCACCCTTATGTCTCATCCAGCTGTGGGTCTAGATATGGTCAATCCAGGTTGCATCACAGCCCCTGAACGCATTGTGTAAGAATTTCGCTCTCTTTCACTGTCTTTGTTTCATGGGTTTGTAAAAGTAATTTATTTTTATAATGGGGTTTAGCTGCTTTTCACTGCTGTGTTTATGCCGCTTTACACCCACTTGACACACTAACAGAGAGATATCAATACATAGGTTTTAAGATTATTACTAGTCAGATATATTCTTGTGCGGTGAATAGGGCGTGTTGAGTCCAGTTCTCTGAGCAAGGAGTAGGTCTTGTCTATTACATATTGGTTTTATGGAACGGTATCTGAGCTAATTTGAAACCCTTGTTTTATGTATCACCCCACCTCACCTTTCCCGTTAAGCAGCCATAGTGTGTTTTCTGCATGTGTGACTCCGTTCTGTTTTGTAATTCAGTTCAAGTGTAACGGTTTTTACATTCCCTCTATCAGTGATACCTTATGAGAAGTGTCCTTTTCTGTGTGACTTATTTCACTTAGAATCGTCGTACCTAAATCCACTCATCATGCTGCTACTAGCCTTATGACATTGATTTCATGGCTGAGTGATATTCCATTGTACATAAGGACCACAACTCCTTTATCCATTTTTCTCTTTCCTGGGATATTGAAGGTGGAATGAAGTGGAGGTCCTTGTCAAGAGAGCAGCCCTAAACTTTGGGGTGCTTGTGTCTTGCTGATTTTTAATTTTCCCAATGTATACCCCCATGAGTGGAAGTGCCCTATGCTCTCTAAGCTTTGCTTTTTAGACGTTTCAGGACTCACCGTACACTTCTCCAGAGTGGCTGTTGGCAATTTACATCCCGCCCATCAGTGTAGCACGGCTCCCATTTCTCCATGGCCTTTCCTGTATTTCTGGTTTTGACACTTTTTTCAGCATGGCCCTTTTAACCGATGGGAAGCGAGACTTCTTTGTAGCGCTGATTTGCCTTTCCAGGTTGCTTGGTTGGCCAAAACGGGCGTATGCGTTTTTTCCTGAATATATTCAGGAAAAAACGCATACGCCCTTTTTGGCCAAGGGCATCATTGTCAACGTTTTGCCGCTTTTCATGTGCTTTAAAGGCGATTCGAATCTACCTCCTGAAATCTGTTTCCTGCAATTCTGCCTTGATTTCAAATCCTCTTCTTTGCCTTCCCTCAATATATTTGTGGACGAGAGTTATCATTTATAACTCTGCAGGTTTGTGAATTGCAGTGCCCTGAAGCTCCATTTTACAACTCGCTTTTTTGGGAGCTGGCCGCAAAAGCGCAGGATGGCTTCAGCCCCTGTTCTGGTTCCCGGGGGCAGGCTGAGCCTGTGGTTAATTCTTCTTCCTGATGGGAAAACAGAGTGACCTGTGCCTGTCCCTACACCAGGAGCTAGTCTCTCATTGGTTCCAAGTCTTCCCGTTCATCCTCAGGACAAATTGCAACCTGTACGGAACAGGAGGTTAAAGGTGCTGATGCTCCAAGTAGGGAGATTGCTAGTAAAGTGGCTGGAATGGCGAACCCGAGCACAAGGAGATGAGAAATGAGGTGCGTTTTAGAAACCTTTCCCCATCACACGGTGTACCATCTTCTGGCTTTCTCATGCATGTTTTCGATGTAGCAAGATGCCCTTGAACCTGGAGATTTGGGACCCATGCGATGGGTACCACGCAGTATTACTTTAAAGGGTCTGCGTTTGCTCACCCAACCTCACCAAACCTCTCAGCCCCAAGAGTGTCCACCCTTATGTCTCATCCAGCTGTGGGTCTAGATATGGTCAATCCAGGTTGCATCACAGCCCCTGAACGCATTGTGTAAGAATTTCTCTCTCTTTCACTGTCTTTGTTTCATGGGTTTTTCAAAGTAATTTATTTTTATAATGGGGTTTAGCTGCTTTTCGCTGCTGTGTTTATGCCGCTTTACACCCAGTTGACACACTAACAGAGAGATATCAATACATAGGTTTTAAGATTATTACTAGTCAGATATAATCTTGTGCGGTGAATAGGGCGTGTTGAGTCCAGTTCTCTGAGCAAGGAGTAGGTCTTGTCTATTACATATTGGGTTTATGGAACGGTATCTGAGCTAATTTGAAACCCTTGTTTTATGTATCACCCCACCTCACTTTTCCCGTTAAGCAGCCATAGTGTGTTTTCTGCATGTGTGACTCCGTTCTGTTTTGTAATTCAGTTCAAGTGTAACGGTTTTTACATTCCCTCTATCAGTGATACCTTATGAGAAGTGTCCTTTTCTGTGTGACTTATTTCACTTAGAATCGTCGTACCTAAATCCACTCATCATGCTGCTACTAGCCTTATGACATTGATTTCATGGCTGAGTGATATTCCATTGTACATAAGGACCACAACTCCTTTATCCATTTTTCTCTTTCCTGGGATATTGAAGGTGGAATGAAGTGGAGGTCCTTGTCAAGAGAGCAGCCCTAAACTTTGGGGTGCTTGTGTCTTGCTGATTTTTAATTTTCCCAATGTATACCCCCATGAGTGGAAGTGCCCTATGCTCTCTAAGCTTTGCTTTTTAGACGTTTCAGGACTCACCGTACACTTCTCCAGAGTGGCTGTTGGCAATTTACATCCCGCCCATCAGTGTAGCACGGCTCCCATTTCTCCATGGCCTTTCCTGTATTTCTGGTTTTGACACTTTTTTCAGCATGGCCCTTTTGACCGATGGGTAGCGAGACTTCTTTGTAGCGCTGATTTGCCTTTCCAGGTTGCTTGGTTGGCCAAAACGGGCGTATGCGTTTTTTCCTGAATATATTCAGGAAAAAACGCATACGCCCTTTTTGGCCAAGGGCATCATTGTCAACGTTTTGCCCCTTTTCATGTGCTTTAAAGGCGATTCGAATCTACCTCCTGAAATCTGTTTCCTGCAATTCTGCCTTGATTTCAAATCCTCTTCTTTGCCTTCCCTCAATATATTTGTGGACGAGAGTTATCATTTATAACTCTGCAGGTTTGTGAATTGCAGTGCCCTGAAGCTCCATTTTACAACTCGCTTTTTGGGAGCTGGCTGCAAAAGCGCAGGATGGCTTCAGGCCCTGTTCTGGTTCCGGGGGGGAGGATGAGCCTGTGGTTAATTCTTCTTCCTGATGGGAAAATAGAGTGACCTGTGCCTGTCCCAACACCAAGAGCTAGTCTCTCACTGGTTCCCCGTCTACCCGTTCATCCTCAGGACAAATTGCAACCTGTACGGAACAGGAGATTAAAGGTGCTGATGCTCCAAGTAGGGAGATTGTTAGTAAAGAGGCTGGAATGGCGAACCCAGGCACAAGGAGAAGAGAAATGAGGTGCGTTTTAGAAACCTTTCCCCATCACATGGTGTACCATCGTTTTGTTTTCTCATGCATGTTTTCGATGTAGGAAGATGCCCTTAAACCTGGAGATTTGGGACCCATGCGATGGGTACCACGCAGTATTACTTTAAAGGGTCTGCGTTTGCTCACCCAACCTCACCAAACCTCTCAGCCCCAAGAGTGTCCACCCTTATGTCTCATCCAGCTGTGGGTCTAGATATGGTCAATCCAGGTTGCATCACAGCCCCTGAACGCATTGTGTAAGAATTTCTCTCTCTTTCACTTTCTTTGTTTCATGGGTTTGTAAAAGTAATTTATTTTTATAATGGGGTTTAGCTGCTTTTCACTGCTGTGTTT
Organism: Balaenoptera ricei; assembly: GCF_028023285.1. NCBI lineage: Eukaryota > Metazoa > Chordata > Mammalia > Artiodactyla > Balaenopteridae > Balaenoptera > Balaenoptera ricei. Next base: position 37,153 of record NW_026778098.1, on the reverse strand, counting down.
ATGCCGCTTTACACCCACTTGACACACTAACAGAGAGATATCAATACATAGGTTTTAAGATTATTACTAGTCAGATATATTCTTGTGCGGTGAATAGGGCGTGCTGAGTCCAGTTCTCTGAGCAAGGAGTAGGTCTTGTCTATTACATATTGGGTTTATGGAACGGTATCTGAGCTAATTTGAAACGCTTGTTTTATGTATCACCCCACCTCACCTTTCCCGTTAAGCAGCCATAGTGTGTTTTCTGCATGTGTGACTCTGTTCTGTTTTGTAATTCAGTTCAAGTGTAACGGTTTTGACATTCCCTCTATAAGTGATACCTTATGAGAAGTGTCCTTTTCTGTGTGACTTATTTCACTTAGAATCGTCGTACCTAAATCCACTCATCATGCTGCTACTAGCCTTATGACATTGATTTCATGGCTGAGTGATATTGCATTGTACATAAGGACCACAACTTCTTTATCCATTTTTCTCTTTCCTGGGATATTGAAGGTGGAATGAAGTGGAGGTCCTTGTCAACAGAGCAGCCCTAAACTTTGGGGTGCTTGTGTCTTGCTGATTTTTCATTTTCCCAATTTATACCCCCATGAGTGGAAGTGCCCTATGCTCTCTAAGCTGTGTTTTTTAGATGTTTCAGGACACACCGTACACTTCTCCAGAGTGGCTGTTGGCAATTTACATCCCGCCCATCAGTGTAGCAAGGCTCCCATTTCTCCATGGCCTGTCCTGCATTTCTGGTTTTGAGACTTTTTTCAGCATGGCCCTTTTGACAGATGGGTAGCGAGTCTTCTTTGTAGCGCTGATTTGCCTTTCCAGGTTGCTTGGTTGGCCAAAAAGGGCGTATGCGTTTTTTCCTGAATATATTCAGGAAAAAACGCATACGCCCTTTTTGGCCAAGGGCATCATTGTCAACGTTTTGCCCCTTTTCATGTGCTTTAAAGGCGATTCGAATCTACCTCCTGAAATCTGTTTCCTGCAATTCTGCCTTGATTTCAAATCCTCTTCTTTGCCTTCCCTCAATATATTTGTGGACGAGAGTTATCATTTATAACTCTGCAGGTTTGTGAATTGCAGTGCCCTGAAGCTCCATTTTACAACTCGCTTTTTTGGGAGCTGGCCGCAAAAGCGCTGGATGGCTTCAGGCCCTGTTCTGGTTCCGGGGGGGAGGATGAGCCTGTGGTTAATTCTTCTTCCTGATGGGAAAATAGAGTGACCTGTGCCTGTCCCAACAACAAGAGCTAGTCTCTCACTGGTTCCCCGTCTACCCGTTCATCCTCAGGACAAATTGCAACCTGTACCGAACAGGAGGTTAAAGGTGCTGATGCTCCAAGTAGGGAGATTGTTAGTAAAGAGGCTGGAATGGCGAACCCAGGCACAAGGAGAAGAGAAATGAGGTGCGTTTTAGAAACCTTTCCCCATCACATGGTGTACCATCGTTTTGTTTTCTCATGCATGTTTTCGATGTAGGAAGATGCCCTTAAACCTGGAGATTTGGGACCCATGCGATGGGTACCACGCAGTATTACTTTAAAGGGTCTGCGTTTGCTCACCCAACCTCACCAAACCTCTCAGCCCCAAGAGTGTCCACCCTTATGTCTCATCCAGCTGTGGGTCTAGATATGGTCAATCCAGGTTGCATCACAGCCCCTGAACGCATTGTGTAAGAATTTCGCTCTCTTTCACTGTCTTTGTTTCATGGGTTTGTAAAAGTAATTTATTTTTATAATGGGGTTTAGCTGCTTTTCACTGCTGTGTTTATGCCGCTTTACACCCACTTGACACACTAACAGAGAGATATCAATACATAGGTTTTAAGATTATTACTAGTCAGATATATTCTTGTGCGGTGAATAGGGTGTGTTGAGTCCAGTTCTCTGAGCAAGGAGTAGGTCTTGTCTATTACATATTGGGTTTATGGAACGGTATCTGAGCTAATTTGAAACCCTTGTTTTATGTATCACCCCACCTCACCTTTCCCGTTAAGCAGCCATAGTGTGTTTTCTGCATGTGTGACTCTGTTCTGTTTTGTAATTCAGTTCAAGTGTAACGGTTTTGACATTCCCTCTATAAGTGATACCTTATGAGAAGTGTCCTTTTCTGTGTGACTTATTTCACTTAGAATCGTCGTACCTAAATCCACTCATCATGCTGCTACTAGCCTTATGACATTGATTTCATGGCTGAGTGATATTCCATTGTACATAAGGACCACAACTTCTTTATCCATTTTTCTCTTTCCTGGGATATTGAAGGTGGAATGAAGTGGAGGTCCTTGTCAACAGAGCAGCCCTAAACTTTGGGGTGCTTGTGTCTTGCTGATTTTTCATTTTCCCAATTTATACCCCCATGAGTGGAAGTGCCCTATGCTCTCTAAGCTGTGTTTTTTAGATGTTTCAGGACACACCGTACACTTCTCCAGAGTGGCTGTTGGCAATTTACATCCCGCCCATCAGTGTAGCAAGGCTCCCATTTCTCCATGGCCTGTCCTGCATTTCTGGTTTTGAGACTTTTTTCAGCATGGCCCTTTTGACAGATGGGTAGCGAGTCTTCTTTGTAGCGCTGATTTGCCTTTCCAGGTTGCTTGGTTGGCCAAAAAGGGCGTATGCGTTTTTTCCTGAATATATTCAGGAAAAAACGCATACGCCCTTTTTGGCCAAGGGCATCATTGTCAACGTTTTGCCCCTTTTCATGTGCTTTAAAGGCGATTCGAATCTACCTCCTGAAATCTGTTTCCTGCAATTCTGCCTTGATTTCAAATCCTCTTCTTTGCCTTCCCTCAATATATTTGTGGACGAGAGTTATCATTTATAACTCTGCAGGTTTGTGAATTGCAGTGCCCTGAAGCTCCATTTTACAACTCGCTTTTTTGGGAGCTGGCCGCAAAAGCGCAGGATGGCTTCAGGCCCTGTTCTGGTTCCGGGGGGGAGGATGAGCCTGTGGTTAATTCTTCTTCCTGATGGGAAAATAGAGTGACCTGTGCCTGTCCCAACAACAAGAGCTAGTCTCTCACTGGTTCCCCGTCTACCCGTTCATCCTCAGGACAAATTGCAACCTGTACCGAACAGGAGGTTAAAGGTGCTGATGCTCCAAGTAGGGAGATTGTTAGTAAAGAGGCTGGAATGGCGAACCCAGGCACAAGGAGAAGAGAAATGAGGTGCGTTTTAGAAACCTTTCCCCATCACATGGTGTACCATCGTTTTGTTTTCTCATGCATGTTTTCGATGTAGGAAGATGCCCTTAAACCTGGAGATTTGGGACCCATGCGATGGGTACCACGCAGTATTACTTTAAAGGGTCTGCGTTTGCTCACCCAACCTCACCAAACCTCTCAGCCCCAAGAGTGTCCACCCTTATGTCTCATCCAGCTGTGGGTCTAGATATGGTCAATCCAGGTTGCATCACAGCCCCTGAACGCATTGTGTAAGAATTTCGCTCTCTTTCACTGTCTTTGTTTCATGGGTTTGTAAAAGTAATTTATTTTTATAATGGGGTTTAGCTGCTTTTCACTGCTGTGTTTATGCCGCTTTACACCCACTTGACACACTAACAGAGAGATATCAATACATAGGTTTTAAGATTATTACTAGTCAGATATATTCTTGTGCGGTGAATAGGGTGTGTTGAGTCCAGTTCTCTGAGCAAGGAGTAGGTCTTGTCTATTACATATTGGGTTTATGGAACGGTATCTGAGCTAATTTGAAACCCTTGTTTTATGTATCACCCCACCTCACCTTTCCCGTTAAGCAGCCATAGTGTGTTTTCTGCATGTGTGACTCTGTTCTGTTTTGTAATTCAGTTCAAGTGTAACGGTTTTGACATTCCCTCTATAAGTGATACCTTATGAGAAGTGTCCTTTTCTGTGTGACTTATTTCACTTAGAATCGTCGTACCTAAATCCACTCATCATGCTGCTACTAGCCTTATGACATTGATTTCATGGCTGAGTGATATTGCATTGTACATAAGGACCACAACTTCTTTATCCATTTTTCTCTTTCCTGGGATATTGAAGGTGGAATGAAGTGGAGGTCCTTGTCAACAGAGCAGCCCTAAACTTTGGGGTGCTTGTGTCTTGCTGATTTTTCATTTTCCCAATTTATACCCCCATGAGTGGAAGTGCCCTATGCTCTCTAAGCTGTGTTTTTTAGATGTTTCAGGACACACCGTACACTTCTCCAGAGTGGCTGTTGGCAATTTACATCCCGCCCATCAGTGTAGCAAGGCTCCCATTTCTCCATGGCCTGTCCTGCATTTCTGGTTTTGAGACTTTTTTCAGCATGGCCCTTTTGACAGATGGGTAGCGAGTCTTCTTTGTAGCGCTGATTTGCCTTTCCAGGTTGCTTGGTTGGCCAAAAAGGGCGTATGCGTTTTTTCCTGAATATATTCAGGAAAAAACGCATACGCCCTTTTTGGCCAAGGGCATCATTGTCAACGTTTTGCCCCTTTTCATGTGCTTTAAAGGCGATTCGAATCTACCTCCTGAAATCTGTTTCCTGCAATTCTGCCTTGATTTCAAATCCTCTTCTTTGCCTTCCCTCAATATATTTGTGGACGAGAGTTATCATTTATAACTCTGCAGGTTTGTGAATTGCAGTGCCCTGAAGCTCCATTTTACAACTCGCTTTTTTGGGAGCTGGCCGCAAAAGCGCAGGATGGCTTCAGGCCCTGTTCTGGTTCCGGGGGGGAGGATGAGCCTGTGGTTAATTCTTCTTCCTGATGGGAAAATAGAGTGACCTGTGCCTGTCCCAACAACAAGAGCTAGTCTCTCACTGGTTCCCCGTCTACCCGTTCATCCTCAGGACAAATTGCAACCTGTACCGAACAGGAGGTTAAAGGTGCTGATGCTCCAAGTAGGGAGATTGTTAGTAAAGAGGCTGGAATGGCGAACCCAGGCACAAGGAGAAGAGAAATGAGGTGCGTTTTAGAAACCTTTCCCCATCACATGGTGTACCATCGTTTTGTTTTCTCATGCATGTTTTCGATGTAGGAAGATGCCCTTAAACCTGGAGATTTGGGACCCATGCGATGGGTACCACGCAGTATTACTTTAAAGGGTCTGCGTTTGCTCACCCAACCTCACCAAACCTCTCAGCCCCAAGAGTGTCCACCCTTATGTCTCATCCAGCTGTGGGTCTAGATATGGTCAATCCAGGTTGCATCACAGCCCCTGAACGCATTGTGTAAGAATTTCTCTCTCTTTCACTGTCTTTGTTTCATGGGTTTGTAAAAGTAATTTATTTTTATAATGGGGTTTAGCTGCTTTTCACTGCTGTGTTTATGCCGCTTTACACCCACTTGACACACTAACAGAGAGATATCAATACATAGGTTTTAAGATTATTACTAGTCAGATATATTCTTGTGCGGTGAATAGGGTGTGTTGAGTCCAGTTCTCTGAGCAAGGAGTAGGTCTTGTCTATTACATATTGGGTTTATGGAACGGTATCTGAGCTAATTTGAAACCCTTGTTTTATGTATCACCCCACCTCACCTTTCCCGTTAAGCAGCCATAGTGTGTTTTCTGCATGTGTGACTCTGTTCTGTTTTGTAATTCAGTTCAAGTGTAACGGTTTTGACATTCCCTCTATAAGTGATACCTTATGAGAAGTGTCCTTTTCTGTGTGACTTATTTCACTTAGAATCGTCGTACCTAAATCCACTCATCATGCTGCTACTAGCCTTATGACATTGATTTCATGGCTGAGTGATATTCCATTGTACATAAGGACCACAACTTCTTTATCCATTTTTCTCTTTCCTGGGATATTGAAGGTGGAATGAAGTGGAGGTCCTTGTCAACAGAGCAGCCCTAAACTTTGGGGTGCTTGTGTCTTGCTGATTTTTCATTTTCCCAATTTATACCCCCATGAGTGGAAGTGCCCTATGCTCTCTAAGCTGTGTTTTTTAGATGTTTCAGGACACACCGTACACTTCTCCAGAGTGGCTGTTGGCAATTTACATCCCGCCCATCAGTGTAGCAAGGCTCCCATTTCTCCATGGCCTGTCCTGCATTTCTGGTTTTGAGACTTTTTTCAGCATGGCCCTTTTGACCGATGGGTAGCGAGTCTTCTTTGTAGCGCTGATTTGCCTTTCCAGGTTGCTTGGTTGGCCAAAAAGGGCGTATGCGTTTTTTCCTGAATATATTCAGGAAAAAACGCATACGCCCTTTTTGGCCAAGGGCATCATTGTCAACGTTTTGCCCCTTTTCATGTGCTTTAAAGGCGATTCGAATCTACCTCCTGAAATCTGTTTCCTGCAATTCTGCCTTGATTTCAAATCCTCTTCTTTGCCTTCCCTCAATATATTTGTGGACGAGAGTTATCATTTATAACTCTGCAGGTTTGTGAATTGCAGTGCCCTGAAGCTCCATTTTACAACTCGCTTTTTGGGAGCTGGCTGCAAAAGCGCAGGATGGCTTCAGGCCCTGTTCTGGTTCCGGGGGGGAGGATGAGCCTGTGGTTAATTCTTCTTCCTGATGGGAAAATAGAGTGACCTGTGCCTGTCCCAACACCAAGAGCTAGTCTCTCACTGGTTCCCCGTCTACCCGTTCATCCTCAGGACAAATTGCAACCTGTACGGAACAGGAGATTAAAGGTGCTGATGCTCCAAGTAGGGAGATTGTTAGTAAAGAGGCTGGAATGGCGAACCCAGGCACAAGGAGAAGAGAAATGAGGTGCGTTTTAGAAACCTTTCCCCATCACATGGTGTACCATCGTTTTGTTTTCTCATGCATGTTTTCGATGTAGGAAGATGCCCTTAAACCTGGAGATTTGGGACCCATGCGATGGGTACCACGCAGTATTACTTTAAAGGGTCTGCGTTTGCTCACCCAACCTCACCAAACCTCTCAGCCCCAAGAGTGTCCACCCTTATGTCTCATCCAGCTGTGGGTCTAGATATGGTCAATCCAGGTTGCATCACAGCCCCTGAACGCATTGTGTAAGAATTTCTCTCTCTTTCACTGTCTTTGTTTCATGGGTTTGTAAAAGTAATTTATTTTTATAATGGGGTTTAGCTGCTTTTCACTGCTGTGTTTATGCCGCTTTACACCCACTTGACACACTAACAGAGAGATATCAATACATAGGTTTTAAGATTATTAGTAGTCAGATATATTCTTGTGCGGTGAATAGGGTGTGTTGAGTCCAGTTCTCTGAGCAAGGAGTAGGTCTTGTCTATTACATATTGGGTTTATGGAACGGTATCTGAGCTAATTTGAAACCCTTGTTTTATGTATCACCCCACCTCACCTTTCCCGTTAAGCAGCCATAGTGTGTTTTCTGCATGTGTGACTCTGTTCTGTTTTGTAATTCAGTTCAAGTGTAACGGTTTTGACATTCCCTCTATAAGTGATACCTTATGAGAAGTGTCCTTTTCTGTGTGACTTATTTCACTTAGAATCGTTGTACCTAAATCCACTCATCATGCTGCTACTAGCCTTATGACATTGATTTCATGGCTGAGTGATATTCCATTGTACATAAGGACCACAACTTCTTTATCCATTTTTCTCTTTCCTGGGATATTGAAGGTGGAATGAAGTGGAGGTCCTTGTCAACAGAGCAGCCCTAAACTTTGGGGTGCTTGTGTCTTGCTGATTTTTCATTTTCCCAATTTATACCCCCATGAGTGGAAGTGCCCTATGCTCTCTAAGCTGTGTTTTTTAGATGTTTCAGGACACACCGTACACTTCTCCAGAGTGGCTGTTGGCAATTTACATCCCGCCCATCAGTGTAGCAAGGCTCCCATTTCTCCATGGCCTGTCCTGCATTTCTGGTTTTGAGACTTTTTTCAGCATGGCCCTTTTGACCGATGGGTAGCGAGTCTTCTTTGTAGCGCTGATTTGCCTTTCCAGGTTGCTTGGTTGGCCAAAAAGGGCGTATGCGTTTTTTCCTGAATATATTCAGGAAAAAACGCATACGCCCTTTTTGGCCAAGGGCATCATTGTCAACGTTTTGCCCCTTTTCATGTGCTTTAAAGGCGATTCGAATCTACCTCCTGAAATCTGTTTCCTGCAATTCTGCCTTGATTTCAAATCCTCTTCTTTGCCTTCCCTCAATATATTTGTGGACGAGAGTTATCATTTATAACTCTGCAGGTTTGTGAATTGCAGTGCCCTGAAGCTCCATTTTACAACTCGCTTTTTTGGGAGCTGGCCGCAAAAGCGCAGGATGGCTTCAGGCCCTGTTCTGGTTCCGGGGGGGAGGATGAGCCTGTGGTTAATTCTTCTTCCTGATGGGAAAATAGAGTGACCTGTGCCTGTCCCAACAACAAGAGCTAGTCTCTCACTGGTTCCCCGTCTACCCGTTCATCCTCAGGACAAATTGCAACCTGTACCGAACAGGAGGTTAAAGGTGCTGATGCTCCAAGTAGGGAGATTGTTAGTAAAGAGGCTGGAATGGCGAACCCAGGCACAAGGAGAAGACAAATGAGGTGCGTTTTAGAAACCTTTCCCCATCACATGGTGTACCATCGTTTTGTTTTCTCATACATGTTTTCGATGTAGGAAGATGCCCTTAAACCTGGAGATTTGGGACCCATGCGATGGGTACCACGCAGTATTACTTTAAAGGGTCTGCGTTTGCTCACCCAACCTCACCAAACCTCTCAGCCCCAAGAGTGTCCACCCTTATGTCTCATCCAGCTGTGGGTCTAGATATGGTCAATCCAGGTTGCATCACAGCCCCTGAACGCATTGTGTAAGAATTTCTCTCTCTTTCACTGTCTTTGTTTCATGGGTTTGTAAAAGTAATTTATTTTTATAATGGGGTTTAGCTGCTTTTCACTGCTGTGTTTATGCCGCTTTACACCCACTTGACACACTAACAGAGAGATATCAATACATAGGTTTTAAGATTATTACTAGTCAGATATATTCTTGTGCGGTGAATAGGGTGTGTTGAGTCCAGTTCTCTGAGCAAGGAGTAGGTCTTGTCTATTACATATTGGGTTTATGGAACGGTATCTGAGCTAATTTGAAACCCTTGTTTTATGTATCACCCCACCTCACCTTTCCCGTTAAGCAGCCATAGTGTGTTTTCTGCATGTGTGACTCTGTTCTGTTTTGTAATTCAGTTCAAGTGTAACGGTTTTGACATTCCCTCTATAAGTGATACCTTATGAGAAGTGTCCTTTTCTGTGTGACTTATTTCACTTAGAATCGTCGTACCTAAATCCACTCATCATGCTGCTACTAGCCTTATGACATTGATTTCATGGCTGAGTGATATTCCATTGTACATAAGGACCACAACTTCTTTATCCATTTTTCTCTTTCCTGGGATATTGAAGGTGGAATGAAGTGGAGGTCCTTGTCAACAGAGCAGCCCTAAACTTTGGGGTGCTTGTGTCTTGCTGATTTTTCATTTTCCCAATTTATACCCCCATGAGTGGAAGTGCCCTATGCTCTCTAAGCTGTGTTTTTTAGATGTTTCAGGACACACCGTACACTTCTCCAGAGTGGCTGTTGGCAATTTACATCCCGCCCATCAGTGTAGCAAGGCTCCCATTTCTCCATGGCCTGTCCTGCATTTCTGGTTTTGAGACTTTTTTCAGCATGGCCCTTTTGACCGATGGGTAGCGAGTCTTCTTTGTAGCGCTGATTTGCCTTTCCAGGTTGCTTGGTTGGCCAAAAAGGGCGTATGCGTTTTTTCCTGAATATATTCAGGAAAAAACGCATACGCCCTTTTTGGCCAAGGGCATCATTGTCAACGTTTTGCCCCTTTTCATGTGCTTTAAAGGCGATTCGAATCTACCTCCTGAAATCTGTTTCCTGCAATTCTGCCTTGATTTCAAATCCTCTTCTTTGCCTTCCCTCAATATATTTGTGGACGAGAGTTATCATTTATAACTCTGCAGGTTTGTGAATTGCAGTGCCCTGAAGCTCCATTTTACAACTCGCTTTTTGGGAGCTGGCCGCAAAAGCGCAGGATGGCTTCAGGCCCTGTTCTGGTTCCGGGGGGGAGGATGAGCCTGTGGTTAATTCTTCTTCCTGATGGGAAAATAGAGTGACCTGTGCCTGTCCCAACACCAAGAGCTAGTCTCTCACTGGTTCCCCGTCTACCCGTTCATCCTCAGGACAAATTGCAACCTGTACGGAACAGGAGATTAAAGGTGCTGATGCTCCAAGTAGGGAGATTGTTAGTAAAGAGGCTGGAATGGCGAACCCAGGCACAAGGAGAAGAGAAATGAGGTGCGTTTTAGAAACCTTTCCCCATCACATGGTGTACCATCGTTTTGTTTTCTCATGCATGTTTTCGATGTAGGAAGATGCCCTTAAACCTGGAGATTTGGGACCCATGCGATGGGTACCACGCAGTATTACTTTAAAGGGTCTGCGTTTGCTCACCCAACCTCACCAAACCTCTCAGCCCCAAGAGTGTCCACCCTTATGTCTCATCCAGCTGTGGGTCTAGATATGGTCAATCCAGGTTGCATCACAGCCCCTGAACGCATTGTGTAAGAATTTCTCTCTCTTTCACTGTCTTTGTTTCATGGGTTTGTAAAAGTAATTTATTTTTATAATGGGGTTTAGCTGCTTTTCACTGCTGTGTTTATGCCGCTTTACACCCACTTGACACACTAACAGAGAGATATCAATACATAGGTTTTAAGATTATTAGTAGTCAGATATATTCTTGTGCGGTGAATAGGGTGTGTTGAGTCCAGTTCTCTGAGCAAGGAGTAGGTCTTGTCTATTACATATTGGGTTTATGGAACGGTATCTGAGCTAATTTGAAACCCTTGTTTTATGTATCACCCCACCTCACCTTTCCCGTTAAGCAGCCATAGTGTGTTTTCTGCATGTGTGACTCTGTTCTGTTTTGTAATTCAGTTCAAGTGTAACGGTTTTGACATTCCCTCTATAAGTGATACCTTATGAGAAGTGTCCTTTTCTGTGTGACTTATTTCACTTAGAATCGTTGTACCTAAATCCACTCATCATGCTGCTACTAGCCTTATGACATTGATTTCATGGCTGAGTGATATTCCATTGTACATAAGGACCACAACTTCTTTATCCATTTTTCTCTTTCCTGGGATATTGAAGGTGGAATGAAGTGGAGGTCCTTGTCAACAGAGCAGCCCTAAACTTTGGGGTGCTTGTGTCTTGCTGATTTTTCATTTTCCCAATTTATACCCCCATGAGTGGAAGTGCCCTATGCTCTCTAAGCTGTGTTTTTTAGATGTTTCAGGACACACCGTACACTTCTCCAGAGTGGCTGTTGGCAATTTACATCCCGCCCATCAGTGTAGCAAGGCTCCCATTTCTCCATGGCCTGTCCTGCATTTCTGGTTTTGAGACTTTTTTCAGCATGGCCCTTTTGACCGATGGGTAGCGAGTCTTCTTTGTAGCGCTGATTTGCCTTTCCAGGTTGCTTGGTTGGCCAAAAAGGGCGTATGCGTTTTTTCCTGAATATATTCAGGAAAAAACGCATACGCCCTTTTTGGCCAAGGGCATCATTGTCAACGTTTTGCCCCTTTTCATGTGCTTTAAAGGCGATTCGAATCTACCTCCTGAAATCTGTTTCCTGCAATTCTGCCTTGATTTCAAATCCTCTTCTTTGCCTTCCCTCAATATATTTGTGGACGAGAGTTATCATTTATAACTCTGCAGGTTTGTGAATTGCAGTGCCCTGAAGCTCCATTTTACAACTCGCTTTTTTGGGAGCTGGCCGCAAAAGCGCAGGATGGCTTCAGGCCCTGTTCTGGTTCCGGGGGGGAGGATGAGCCTGTGGTTAATTCTTCTTCCTGATGGGAAAATAGAGTGACCTGTGCCTGTCCCAACAACAAGAGCTAGTCTCTCACTGGTTCCCCGTCTACCCGTTCATCCTCAGGACAAATTGCAACCTGTACCGAACAGGAGGTTAAAGGTGCTGATGCTCCAAGTAGGGAGATTGTTAGTAAAGAGGCTGGAATGGCGAACCCAGGCACAAGGAGAAGAGAAATGAGGTGCGTTTTAGAAACCTTTCCCCATCACATGGTGTACCATCGTTTTGTTTTCTCATACATGTTTTCGATGTAGGAAGATGCCCTTAAACCTGGAGATTTGGGACCCATGCGATGGGTACCACGCAGTATTACTTTAAAGGGTCTGCGTTTGCTCACCCAACCTCACCAAACCTCTCAGCCCCAAGAGTGTCCACCCTTATGTCTCATCCAGCTGTGGGTCTAGATATGGTCAATCCAGGTTGCATCACAGCCCCTGAACGCATTGTGTAAGAATTTCTCTCTCTTTCACTGTCTTTGTTTCATGGGTTTGTAAAAGTAATTTATTTTTATAATGGGGTTTAGCTGCTTTTCACTGCTGTGTTTATGCCGCTTTACACCCACTTGACACACTAACAGAGAGATATCAATACATAGGTTTTAAGATTATTACTAGTCAGATATATTCTTGTGCGGTGAATAGGGTGTGTTGAGTCCAGTTCTCTGAGCAAGGAGTAGGTCTTGTCTATTACATATTGGGTTTATGGAACGGTATCTGAGCTAATTTGAAACCCTTGTTTTATGTATCACCCCACCTCACCTTTCCCGTTAAGCAGCCATAGTGTGTTTTCTGCATGTGTGACTCTGTTCTGTTTTGTAATTCAGTTCAAGTGTAACGGTTTTGACATTCCCTCTATAAGTGATACCTTATGAGAAGTGTCCTTTTCTGTGTGACTTATTTCACTTAGAATCGTCGTACCTAAATCCACTCATCATGCTGCTACTAGCCTTATGACATTGATTTCATGGCTGAGTGATATTCCATTGTACATAAGGACCACAACTTCTTTATCCATTTTTCTCTTTCCTGGGATATTGAAGGTGGAATGAAGTGGAGGTCCTTGTCAACAGAGCAGCCCTAAACTTTGGGGTGCTTGTGTCTTGCTGATTTTTCATTTTCCCAATTTATACCCCCATGAGTGGAAGTGCCCTATGCTCTCTAAGCTGTGTTTTTTAGATGTTTCAGGACACACCGTACACTTCTCCAGAGTGGCTGTTGGCAATTTACATCCCGCCCATCAGTGTAGCAAGGCTCCCATTTCTCCATGGCCTGTCCTGCATTTCTGGTTTTGAGACTTTTTTCAGCATGGCCCTTTTGACCGATGGGTAGCGAGTCTTCTTTGTAGCGCTGATTTGCCTTTCCAGGTTGCTTGGTTGGCCAAAAAGGGCGTATGCGTTTTTTCCTGAATATATTCAGGAAAAAACGCATACGCCCTTTTTGGCCAAGGGCATCATTGTCAACGTTTTGCCCCTTTTCATGTGCTTTAAAGGCGATTCGAATCTACCTCCTGAAATCTGTTTCCTGCAATTCTGCCTTGATTTCAAATCCTCTTCTTTGCCTTCCCTCAATATATTTGTGGACGAGAGTTATCATTTATAACTCTGCAGGTTTGTGAATTGCAGTGCCCTGAAGCTCCATTTTACAACTCGCTTTTTGGGAGCTGGCCGCAAAAGCGCAGGATGGCTTCAGGCCCTGTTCTGGTTCCGGGGGGGAGGATGAGCCTGTGGTTAATTCTTCTTCCTGATGGGAAAATAGAGTGACCTGTGCCTGTCCCAACACCAAGAGCTAGTCTCTCACTGGTTCCCCGTCTACCCGTTCATCCTCAGGACAAATTGCAACCTGTACTGAACAGGAGGTTAAAGGTGCTGATGCTCCAAGTAGGGAGATTGTTAGTAAAGAGGCTGGAATGGCGAACCCAGGCACAAGGAGAAGAGAAATGAGGTGCGTTTTAGAAACCTTTCCCCATCACATGGTGTACCATCGTTTTGTTTTCTCATGCATGTTTTCGATGTAGGAAGATGCCCTTAAACCTGGAGATTTGGGACCCATGCGATGGGTACCACGCAGTATTACTTTAAAGGGTCTGCGTTTGCTCACCCAACCTCACCAAACCTCTCAGCCCCAAGAGTGTCCACCCTTATGTCTCATCCAGCTGTGGGTCTAGATATGGTCAATCCAGGTTGCATCACAGCCCCTGAACGCATTGTGTAAGAATTTCTCTCTCTTTTACTGTCTTTGTTTCATGGGTTTGTAAAAGTAATTTATTTTTATAATGGGGTTTAGCTGCTTTTCACTGCTATGTTTATGCCGCTTTACACCCAGTTGACACACTAACAGAGAGATATCAATACATAGGTTTTAAGATTATTACTAGTCAGATATATTCTTGTGCGGTGAATAGGGCGTGTTGAGTCCAGTTCTCTGAGCAAGGAGTAGGTCTTGTCTATTACATATTGGGTTTATGGAACGGTATCTGAGCTAATTTGAAACCCTTGTTTTATGTATCACCCCACCTCACCTTTCCCGTTAAGCAGCCATAGTGTGTTTTCTGCATGTGTGACTCTGTTCTGTTTTGTTATTCAGTTCAAGTGTAACGGTTTTTACATTCTCTCTATCAGTGATACCTTATGAGAAGTGTCCTTTTCTGTGTGACTTATTTCACTTAGAATCGTCGTACCTAAATCCACTCATCATGCTGCTACTAGCCTTATGACATTGATTTCATGGCTGAGTGATATTCCATTGTACATAAGGACCACAACTTCTTTATCCATTTTTCTCTTTCCTGGGATATTGAAGGTGGAATGAAGTGGAGGTCCTGGTCAACAGAGCAGCCCTAAACTTTGGGGTGCTTGTGTCTTGCTGATTTTTCATTTTCCCAATTTATACCCCCATGAGTGGAAGTGCCCTATGCTCTCTAAGCTGTGTTTTTTGGATGTTTCCGGACACACCGTACACTTCTCCAGAGTGGCTGTTGGCAATTTACATCCCGCCCATCCGTGTAGCAAGGCTCCCATTTCTCCATGGCCTGTCCTGCATTTCTGGTTTTGAGACTTTTTTCAGCATGGCCCTTTTGACCGATGGGAAGCGAGTCTTCTTTGTAGCGCTGATTTGCCTTTCCAGGTTGCTTGGTTGGCCAAAAAGGGCGTATGCGTTTTTTCCTGAATATATTCAGGAAAAAACGCATACGCCCTTTTTGGCCAAGGGCATCATTGTCAACGTTTTGCCGCTTTTCATGTGCTTTAAAGGCGATTCGAATCTACCTCCTGAAATCTGTTTCCTGCAATTCTGCCTTGATTTCAAATCCTCTTCTTTGCCTTCCCTCAATATATTTGTGGACGAGAGTTATCATTTATAACTCTGCAGGTTTGTGAATTGCAGTGCCCTGAAGCTCCATTTTACAACTCGCTTTTTTGGGAGCTGGCCGCAAAAGCGCAGGATGGCTTCAGGCCCTGTTCTGGTTCCGGGGGGGAGGATGAGCCTGTGGTTAATTCTTCTTCCTGATGGGAAAATAGAGTGACCTGTGCCTGTCCCAACACCAAGAGCTAGTCTCTCACTGGTTCCCCGTCTACCCGTTCATCCTCAGGACAAATTGCAACCTGTACGGAACAGGAGGTTAAAGGTGCTGATGCTCCAAATAGGGAGATTATTAGTAAAGCATCTGGAATGGCGAACCCGGGCACAAGGAGAAGAGAAATGAGGTGCGTTTTAGAAACCTTTCCCCATCACATGGTGTACCATCTTTTTGTTTTCTCAAGCATGTTTTCGATGTAGGAAGATGCCCTTGAACCTGGAGATTTGCGACCCATGCAATGGGTACCACGCAGTATTACTTTAAAGGGTCTGCGTTTGCTCACCCAACCTCACCAAACCTCTCAGCCCCAAGAGTGTCCACCCTTATGTCTCATCCAGCTGTGGGTCTAGATATGGTCAATCCAGGTTGCATCACAGCCCCTGAACGCATTGTGTAAGAATTTCTCTCTCTTCCACTGTCTTTGTTTCATGGGTTTGTAAAAGTAATTTATTTTTATAATGGGGTTTAGCTGCTTTTCACTGCTGTGTTTATGCCGCTTTACACCCACTTGACACACTAACAGAGAGATAACAATACATAGGTTTTAAGATTATTACTAGTCAGATATATTCTTGTGCGGTGAATAGGGTGTGTTGAGTCCAGTTCTCTGAGCAAGGAGTAGGTCTTGTCTATTACATATTGGGTTTATGGAACGGTATCTGAGCTAATTTGAAACCCTTGTTTTATGTATCACCCCACCTCACCTTTCCCGATAAGCAGCCATAGTGTGTTTTCTGCATGTGTGACTCTGTTCTGTTTTGTAATTCAGTTCAAGTGTAACGGTTTTTACATTCCCTCTATAAGTGATACCTTATGAGAAGTGTCCTTTTCTGTGTGACTTATTTCACTTAGAATCGTCGTACCTAAATCCACTCATCATGCTGCTACTAGCCTTATGACATTGATTTCATGGCTGAGTGATATTCCATTGTACATAAGGACCACAACTTCTTTATCTATTTTTCTCTTTCCTGGGATATTGAAGGTGGAATGAAGTGGAGGTCCTTGTCAACAGAGCAGCCCTAAACTTTGGGGTGCTTGTGTCTTGCTGATTTTTCATTTTCCCAATTTATACCCCCATGAGTGGAAGTGCCCTATGCTCTCTAAGCTGTGTTTTTTAGATGTTTCCGGACACACCGTACACTTCTCCAGAGTGGCTGTTGGCAATTTACATCCCGCCCATCAGTGTAGCAAGGCTCCCATTTCTCCATGGCCTGTCCTGCATTTCTGGTTTTGAGACTTTTTTCAGCATGGCCCTTTTGACCGATGGGTAGCGAGTCTTCTTTGTAGCGCTGATTTGCCTTTCCAGGTTGCTTGGTTGGCCAAAAAGGGCGTATGCGTTTTTTCCTGAATATATTCAGGAAAAAACGCATACGCCCTTTTTGGCCAAGGGCATCATTGTCAACGTTTTGCCGCTTTTCATGTGCTTTAAAGGTGATTCGAATCTACCTCCTGAAATCTGTTTCCTGCAATTCTGCCTTGATTTCAAATCCTCTTCTTTGCCTTCCCTCAATATATTTGTGGACGAGAGTTATCATTTATAACTCTGCAGGTTTGTGAATTGCAGTGCCCTGAAGCTCCATTTTACAACTCGCTTTTTTGGGAGCTGGCCGCAAAAGCGCAGGATGGCTTCAGGCCCTGTTCTGGTTCCGGGGGGGAGGATGAGCCTGTGGTTAATTCTTCTTCCTGATGGAAAAATAGAGTGACCTGTGCCTGTCCCTACACCAGGAGCTAGTCTCTCATTGGTTCCAAGTCTTCCCGTTCATCCTCAGGACAAATTGCAACCTGTACGGAACAGGAGGTTAAAGGTGCTGATGCTCCAAGTAGGGAGATTGCTAGTAAAGTGGCTGGAATGGCGAACCCGAGCACAAGGAGATGAGAAATGAGGTGCGTTTTAGAAACCTTTCCCCATCACACGGTGTACCATCTTCTGGGTTTCTCATGCATGTTTTCGATGTAGCAAGATGCCCTTGAACCTGGAGATTTGGGACCCATGCGATGGGTACCACGCAGTATTACTTTAAAGGGTCTGCGTTTGCTCACCCAACCTCACCAAACCTCTCAGCCCCAAGAGTGTCCACCCTTATGTCTCATCCAGCTGTGGGTCTAGATATGGTCAATCCAGGTTGCATCACAGCCCCTGAACGCATTGTGTAAGAATTTCGCTCTCTTTCACTGTCTTTGTTTCATGGGTTTGTAAAAGTTATTTATTTTTATAATGGGGTTTAGCTGCTTTTCACTGCTGTGTTTATGCCGCTTTACACCCACTTGACACACTAACAGAGAGATATCAATACATAGGTTTTAAGATTATTACTAGTCAGATATATTCTTGTGCGGTCAATAGGGCGTGTTGAGTCCAGTTCTCTGAGCAAGGAGTAGTTCTTGTCTATTACATATTGGTTTTATGGAACGGTATCTGAGCTAATTTGAAACCCTTGTTTTATGTATCACCCCACCTCACCTTTCCCGTTAAGCAGCCATAGTGTGTTTTCTGCATGTGTGACTCCGTTCTGTTTTGTAATTCAGTTCAAGTGTAACGGTTTTTACATTCACTCTATCAGTGATACCTTATGAGAAGTGTCCTTTTCTGTGTGACTTATTTCACTTAGAATCGTCGTACCTAAATCCACTCATCATGCTGCTACTAGCCTTATGACATTGATTTCATGGCTGAGTGATATTCCATTGTACATAAGGACCACAACTCCTTTATCCATTTTTCTCTTTCCTGGGATATTGAAGGTGGAATGAAGTGGAGGTCCTTGTCAACAGAGCAGCCCTAAACTTTGGGGTGCTTGTGTCTTGCTGATTTTTAATTTTCCCAGTTTATACCCCCATGAGTGTAAGTGCCCTATGCTCACTAAGCTGTGTTGTTTAGATGTTTAAAGACACACCGTACACTTCTCCAGAGTGGCTGTTGGCAATTTACATCCCGCCCATCAGTGTAGCAAGGCTCCCATTTCTCCATGGCCTGTCCTGCATTTCTGGTTTTGACACTTTTTTCAGCATGGCCCTTTTGACCGATGGGAAGCGAGTCTTCTTTGTGGCGCTGATTTGCCTTTCCAGGTTGCTTGGTTGGCCAAAAAGGGCGTATGCGTTTTTTCCTGAATATATTCAGGAAAAAACGCATACGCCCTTTTTGGCCAAGGGCATCATTGTCAACGTTTTGCCGCTTTTCATGTGCTTTAAAGGCGATTCGAATCTACCTCCTGAAATCTGTTTCCTGCAATTCTGCCTTGATTTCAAATCCTCTTCTTTGCCTTCCCTCAATATATTTGTGGACGAGAGTTATCATTTATAACTCTGCAGGTTTGTGAATTGCAGTGCCCTGAAGCTCCATTTTACAACTCGCTTTTTAGGGAGCTGGCCGCAAAAGCGCAGGATGGCTTCAGGCCCTACTCTGGTTCCGGGGGGCAGGCTGAGCCTGTGGTTAATTCTTCTTCCTGATGGGAAAATAGAGTGACCTGTGCCTGTCACTACACCAAGAGCTAGTCTCTCATTGGTTCCAAGTCTTCCCGTTCATCCTCAGGACAAATTGCAACCTGTACGGAACAGGAGGTTAAAGGTGCTGATGCTCCAAGTAGGGAGATTGTTAGTAAAGCGGCTGGAATGGCGAACCCGAGCACAAGGAGAAGAGAAATGAGGTGCGTTTTAGAAACCTTTCCCCATCACATGGTGTACCATCTTTTTGTTTTCTCATGCATGTTTTCGATGTAGCAAGATGCCCTTGAACCTGGAGATTTGGGACCCATGCGATGGGTACCACGCAGTATTACTTTAAAGGGTCTGCGTTTGCTCACCCAACCTCACCAAACCTCTCAGCCCCAAGAGTGTCCACCCTTATGTCTCATCCAGCTGTGGGTCTAGATATGGTCAATCCAGGTTGCATCACAGCCCCTGAACGCATTGTGTAAGAATTTCGCTCTCTTTCACTGTCTTTGTTTCATGGGTTTTTCAAAGTAATTTATTTTTATAATGGGGTTTAGCTGCTTTTCACTGCTGTGTTTATGCCGCTTTACACCCACTTGACACACTAACAGAGAGATATCAATACATAGGTTTTAAGATTATTACTAGTCAGATATATTCTTGTGCGGTGAATAGGGCGTGTTGAGTCCAGTTCTCTGAGCAAGGAGTAGTTCTTGTCTATTACATATTGGTTTTATGGAACGGTATCTGAGCTAATTTGAAACCCTTGTTTTATGTATCACCCCACCTCACCTTTCCCGTTAAGCAGCCATAGTGTGTTTTCTGCATGTGTGACTCTGTTCTGTTTTGTAATTCAGTTCAAGTGTAACGGTTTTTACATTCCCTCTATCAGTGATACCTTATGAGAAGTGTCCTTTTCTGTGTGACTTATTTCACTTAGAATCGTCGTACCTAAATCCACTCATCATGCTGCTACTAGCCTTATGACATTGATTTCATGGCTGAGTGATATTCCATTGTTTATATGGACCACAACTCCTTTATCCATTTTTCTCTTTCCTGGGATATTGAAGGTGGAATGAAGTGGAGGTCCTTGTCAAGAGAACAGCCCTAAACTTTGGGGTGCTTGTGTCTTGCTGATTTTTAATTTTCCCAATGTATACCCCCATGAGTGGAAGTGCCCTATGCTCTCTAAGCTTTGCTTTTTAGACGTTTCAGGACTCACCGTACACTTCTCCAGAGTGGCTGTTGGCAATTTACATCCCGCCCATCAGTGTAGCACGGCTCCCATTTCTCCATGGCCTTTCCTGTATTTCTGGTTTTGACACTTTTTTCAGCATGGCCCTTTTAACCGATGGGAAGCGAGACTTCTTTGTAGCGCTGATTTGCCTTTCCAGGTTGCTTGGTTGGCCAAAAAGGGCGTATGCGTTTTTTCCTGAATATATTCAGGAAAAAACGCATACGCCCTTTTTGGCCAAGGGCATCATTGTCAACGTTTTGCCGCTTTTCATGTGCTTTAAAGGCGATTCGAATCTACCTCCTGAAATCTGTTTCCTGCAATTCTGCCTTGATTTCAAATCCTCTTCTTTGCCTTCCCTCAATATATTTGTGGACGAGAGTTATCATTTATAACTCTGCAGGTTTGTGAATTGCAGTGCCCTGAAGCTCCATTTTACAACTCGCTTTTTAGGGAGCTGGCCGCAAAAGCGCATGATGGCTTCAGCCCCTGTTCTGGTTCCCGGGGGCAGGCTGAGCCTGTGGTTAATTCTTCTTCCTGATGGGAAAACAGAGTGACCTGTGCCTGTCCCTAGACCAGGAGCTAGTCTCTCATTGGTTCCAAGTCTTCCCGTTCATCCTCAGGACAAATTGCAACCTGTACGGAACAGGAGGTTAAAGGTGCTGATGCTCCAAGTAGGGAGATTGCTAGTAAAGTGGCTGGAATGGCGAACCCGAGCACAAGGAGATGAGAAATGAGGTGCGTTTTAGAAACCTTTCCCCATCACATGGTGTACCATCTTCTGGGTTTCTCATGCATGTTTTCGATGTAGCAAGATGCCCTTGAACCTGGAGATTTGGGACCCATGCGATGGGTACCACGCAGTATTACTTTAAAGGGTCTGCGTTTGCTCACCCAACCTCACCAAACCTCTCAGCCCCAAGAGTGTCCACCCTTATGTCTCATCCAGCTGTGGGTCTAGATATGGTCAATCCAGGTTGCATCACAGCCCCTGAACGCATTGTGTAAGAATATCGCTCTCTTTCACTGTCTTTGTTTCATGGGTTTTTCAAAGTAATTTATTTTTATAATGGGGTTTAGCTGCTTTTCACTGCTGTGTTTATGCCGCTTTACACCCACTTGACACACTAACAGAGAGATATCAATACATAGGTTTTAAGATTATTACTAGTCAGATATATTCTTGTGCGGTGAATAGGGCGTGTTGAGTCCAGTTCTCTGAGCAAGGAGTAGGTCTTGTCTATTACATATTGGGTTTATGGAACGGTATCTGAGCTAATTTGAAACCCTTGTTTTATGTATCACCCCACCTCACTTTTCCCGTTAAGCAGCCATAGTGTGTTTTCTGCATGTGTGACTCCGTTCTGTTTTATAATTCAGTTCAAGTGTAACGGTTTTTACATTCCCTCTATCAGTGATACCTTATGAGAAGTGTCCTTTTCTGTGTGACTTATTTCACTTAGAATCGTCGTACCTAAATCCACTCATCATGCTGCTACTAGCCTTATGAAATTGATTTCATGGCTGAGTGATATTCCATTGTACATAAGGACCACAACTCCTTTATCCATTTTTCTCTTTCCTGGGATATTGAAGGTGGAATGAAGTGGAGGTCCTTGTCAAGAGAGCAGCCCTAAACTTTGGGGTGCTTGTGTCTTGCTGATTTTTAATTTTCCCAATGTATACCCCCATGAGTGGAAGTGCCCTATGCTCTCTAAGCTTTGCTTTTTAGACGTTTCAGGACTCACCGTACACTTCTCCAGATTGGCTGTTGGCAATTTACATCCCGCCCATCAGTGTAGCACGGCTCCCATTTCTCCATGGCCTTTCCTGTATTTCTGGTTTTGACACTTTTTTCAGCATGGCCCTTTTAACCGATGGGAAGCGAGACTTCTTTGTAGCGCTGATTTGCCTTTCCAGGTTGCTTGGTTGGCCAAAAAGGGCGTATGCGTTTTTTCCTGAATATATTCAGGAAAAAACGCATACGCCCTTTTTGGCCAAGGGCATCATTGTCAACGTTTTGCCGCTTTTCATGTGCTTTAAAGGCGATTCGAATCTACCTCCTGAAATCTGTTTCCTGCAATTCTGCCTTGATTTCAAATCCTCTTCTTTGCCTTCCCTCAATATATTTGTGGACGAGAGTTATCATTTATAACTCTGCAGGTTTGTGAATTGCAGTGCCCTGAAGCTCCATTTTACAACTCGCTTTTTAGGGAGCTGGCCGCAAAAGCGCATGATGGCTTCAGGCCCTGTTCTGGTTCCGGGGGGCAGGCTGAGGCTGTGGTTAATTCTTCTTCCTAATGGGAAAACAGAGTGACCTGTGCCTGTCCCTACACCAGGAGCTAGTCTCTCATTGGTTCCAAGTCTTCCCGTTCATCCTCAGGACAAATTGCAACCTGTACGGAACAGGAGGTTAAAGGTGCTGATGCTCCAAGTAGGGAGATTGCTAGTAAAGTGGCTGGAATGGCGAACCCGAGCACAAGGAGATGAGAAATGAGGTGCGTTTTAGAAACCTTTCCCCATCACACGGTGTACCATCTTCTGGGTTTCTCATGCATGTTTTCGATGTAGCAAGATGCCCTTGAATCTGGAGATTTGGGACCCATGCGATGGGTACCACGCAGTATTACTTTAAAGGGTCTGCGTTTGCTCACCCAACCTCACCAAACCTCTCAGCCCCAAGAGTGTCCACCCTTATGTCTCATCCAGCTGTGGGTCTAGATATGGTCAATCCAGGTTGCATCACAGCCCCTGAACGCATTGTGTAAGAATTTCGCTCTCTTTCACTGTCTTTGTTTCATGGGTTTTTCAAAGTAATTTATTTTTATAATGGGGTTTAGCTGCTTTTCACTGCTGTGTTTATGCCGCTTTACACCCACTTGACACACTAACAGAGAGATATCAATACATAGGTTTTAAGATTATTACTAGTCAGATATATTCTTGTGCGGTGAATAGGGCGTGTTGAGTCCAGTTCTCTGAGCAAGGAGTAGGTCTTGTCTATTACATATTGGTTTTATGGAACGGTATCTGAGCTAATTTGAAACCCTTGTTTTATGTATCACCCCACCTCACCTTTCCCGTTAAGCAGCCATAGTGTGTTTTCTGCATGTGTGACTCCGTTCTGTTTTGTAATTCAGTTCAAGTGTAACGGTTTTTACATTCCCTCTATCAGTGATACCTTATGAGAAGTGTCCTTTTCTGTGTGACTTATTTCACTTAGAATCGTCGTACCTAAATCCACTCATCATGCTGCTACTAGCCTTATGACATTGATTTCATGGCTGAGTGATATTCCATTGTACATAAGGACCACAACTCCTTTATCCATTTTTCTCTTTCCTGGGATATTGAAGGTGGAATGAAGTGGAGGTCCTTGTCAAGAGAGCAGCCCTAAACTTTGGGGTGCTTGTGTCTTGCTGATTTTTAATTTTCCCAATGTATACCCCCATGAGTGGAAGTGCCCTATGCTCTCTAAGCTTTGCTTTTTAGATGTTTCAGGACTCACCGTACACTTCTCCAGAGTGGCTGTTGGCAATTTACATCCCACCCATCAGTGTAGCACGGCTCCCATTTCTCCATGGCCTTTCCTGTATTTCTGGTTTTGACACTTTTTTCAGCATGGCCCTTTTAACCGATGGGAAGCGAGACTTCTTTGTAGCGCTGATTTGCCTTTCCAGGTTGCTTGGTTGGCCAAAAAGGGCGTATGCGTTTTTTCCTGAATATATTCAGGAAAAAACGCATACGCCCTTTTTGGCCAAGGGCATCATTGTCAACGTTTTGCCACTTTTCATGTGCTTTAAAGGCGATTCGAATCTACCTCCTGAAATCTGTTTCCTGCAATTCTGCCTTGATTTCAAATCCTCTTCTTTGCCTTCCCTCAATATATTTGTGGACGAGAGTCATCATTTATAACTCTGCAGGTTTGTGAATTGCAGTGCCCTGAAGCTCCATTTTACAACTCGCTTTTTAGGGAGCTGGCCGCAAAAGCGCATGATGGCTTCAGGCCCTGTTCTGGTTCCGGGGGGCAGGCTGAGCCTGTGGTTAATTCTTCTTCCTGATGGGAAAATAGAGTGACCTGTGCCTGTCCCTACACCAGGAGCTAGTCTCTCATTGGTTCCAAGTCTTCCCGTTCATCCTCAGGACAAATTGCAACCTGTACGGAACAGGAGGTTAAAGGTGCTGATGCTCCAAGTAGGGAGATTGCTAGTAAAGTGGCTGGAATGGCGAACCCGAGCACAAGGAGATGAGAAATGAGGTGCGTTTTAGAAACCTTTCCCCATCACACGGTGTACCATCTTCTGGGTTTCTCATGCATGTTTTCGATGTAGCAAGATGCCCTTGAACCTGGAGATTTGGGACCCATGCGATGGGTACCACGCAGTATTACTTTAAAGGGTCTGCGTTTGCTCACCCAACCTCACCAAACCTCTCAGCCCCAAGAGTGTCCACCCTTATGTCTCATCCAGCTGTGGGTCTAGATATGGTCAATCCAGGTTGCATCACAGCCCCTGAACGCATTGTGTAAGAATTTCGCTCTCTTTCACTGTCTTTGTTTCATGGGTTTGTAAAAGTTATTTATTTTTATAATGGGGTTTAGCTGCTTTTCACTGCTGTGTTTATGCCGCTTTACACCCACTTGACACACTAACAGAGAGATATCAATACATAGGTTTTAAGATTATTACTAGTCAGATATATTCTTGTGCGGTCAATAGGGCGTGTTGAGTCCAGTTCTCTGAGCAAGGAGTAGTTCTTGTCTATTACATATTGGTTTTATGGAACGGTATCTGAGCTAATTTGAAACCCTTGTTTTATGTATCACCCCACCTCACCTTTCCCGTTAAGCAGCCATAGTGTGTTTTCTGCATGTGTGACTCCGTTCTGTTTTGTAATTCAGTTCAAGTGTAACGGTTTTTACATTCACTCTATCAGTGATACCTTATGAGAAGTGTCCTTTTCTGTGTGACTTATTTCACTTAGAATCGTCGTACCTAAATCCACTCATCATGCTGCTACTAGCCTTATGACATTGATTTCATGGCTGAGTGATATTCCATTGTACATAAGGACCACAACTCCTTTATCCATTTTTCTCTTTCCTGGGATATTGAAGGTGGAATGAAGTGGAGGTCCTTGTCAACAGAGCAGCCCTAAACTTTGGGGTGCTTGTGTCTTGCTGATTTTTAATTTTCCCAATGTATACCCCCATGAGTGGAAGTGCCCTATGCTCTCTAAGCTTTGCTTTTTAGACGTTTCAGGACTCACCGTACACTTCTCCAGAGTGGCTGTTGGCAATTTACATCCCGCCCATCAGTGTAGCAAGGCTCCCATTTCTCCATGGCCTGTCCTGCATTTCTGGTTTTGACACTTTTTTCAGCATGGCCCTTTTGACCGATGGGAAGCGAGTCTTCTTTGTGGCGCTGATTTGCCTTTCCAGGTTGCTTGGTTGGCCAAAAAGGGCGTATGCGTTTTTTCCTGAATATATTCAGGAAAAAACGCATACGCCCTTTTTGGCCAAGGGCATCATTGTCAACGTTTTGCCGCTTTTCATGTGCTTTAAAGGCGATTCGAATCTACCTCCTGAAATCTGTTTCCTGCAATTCTGCCTTGATTTCAAATCCTCTTCTTTGCCTTCCCTCAATATATTTGTGGACGAGAGTTATCATTTATAACTCTGCAGGTTTGTGAATTGCAGTGCCCTGAAGCTCCATTTTACAACTCGCTTTTTAGGGAGCTGGCCGCAAAAGCGCAGGATGGCTTCAGGCCCTACTCTGGTTCCGGGGGGCAGGCTGAGCCTGTGGTTAATTCTTCTTCCTGATGGGAAAATAGAGTGACCTGTGCCTGTCACTACACCAAGAGCTAGTCTCTCATTGGTTCCAAGTCTTCCCGTTCATCCTCAGGACAAATTGCAACCTGTACGGAACAGGAGGTTAAAGGTGCTGATGCTCCAAGTAGGGAGATTGTTAGTAAAGCGGCTGGAATGGCGAACCCGAGCACAAGGAGAAGAGAAATGAGGTGCGTTTTAGAAACCTTTCCCCATCACATGGTGTACCATCTTTTTGTTTTCTCATGCATGTTTTCGATGTAGCAAGATGCCCTTGAACCTGGAGATTTGGGACCCATGCGATGGGTACCACGCAGTATTACTTTAAAGGGTCTGCGTTTGCTCACCCAACCTCACCAAACCTCTCAGCCCCAAGAGTGTCCACCCTTATGTCTCATCCAGCTGTGGGTCTAGATATGGTCAATCCAGGTTGCATCACAGCCCCTGAACGCATTGTGTAAGAATTTCGCTCTCTTTCACTGTCTTTGTTTCATGGGTTTTTCAAAGTAATTTATTTTTATAATGGAGTTTAGCTGCTTTTCACTGCTGTGTTTATGCCGCTTTACACCCACTTGACACACTAACAGAGAGATATCAATACATAGGTTTTAAGATTATTACTAGTCAGATATATTCTTGTGCGGTGAATAGGGCGTGTTGAGTCCAGTTCTCTGAGCAAGGAGTAGTTCTTGTCTATTACATATTGGTTTTATGGAACGGTATCTGAGCTAATTTGAAACCCTTGTTTTATGTATCACCCCACCTCACCTTTCCCGTTAAGCAGCCATAGTGTGTTTTCTGCATGTGTGACTCTGTTCTGTTTTGTAATTCAGTTCAAGTGTAACGGTTTTTACATTCCCTCTATCAGTGATACCTTATGAGAAGTGTCCTTTTCTGTGTGACTTATTTCACTTAGAATCGTCGTACCTAAATCCACTCATCATGCTGCTACTAGCCTTATGACATTGATTTCATGGCTGAGTGATATTCCATTGTTTATATGGACCACAACTCCTTTATCCATTTTTCTCTTTCCTGGGATATTGAAGGTGGAATGAAGTGGAGGTCCTTGTCAAGAGAACAGCCCTAAACTTTGGGGTGCTTGTGTCTTGCTGATTTTTAATTTTCCCAATGTATACCCCCATGAGTGGAAGTGCCCTATGCTCTCTAAGCTTTGCTTTTTAGACGTTTCAGGACTCACCGTACACTTCTCCAGAGTGGCTGTTGGCAATTTACATCCCGCCCATCAGTGTAGCACGGCTCCCATTTCTCCATGGCCTTTCCTGTATTTCTGGTTTTGACACTTTTTTCAGCATGGCCCTTTTAACCGATGGGAAGCGAGACTTCTTTGTAGCGCTGATTTGCCTTTCCAGGTTGCTTGGTTGGCCAAAAAGGGCGTATGCGTTTTTTCCTGAATATATTCAGGAAAAAACGCATACGCCCTTTTTGGCCAAGGGCATCATTGTCAACGTTTTGCCGCTTTTCATGTGCTTTAAAGGCGATTCGAATCTACCTCCTGAAATCTGTTTCCTGCAATTCTGCCTTGATTTCAAATCCTCTTCTTTGCCTTCCCTCAATATATTTGTGGACGAGAGTTATCATTTATAACTCTGCAGGTTTGTGAATTGCAGTGCCCTGAAGCTCCATTTTACAACTCGCTTTTTAGGGAGCTGGCCGCAAAAGCGCATGATGGCTTCAGGCCCTGTTCTGGTTCCGGGGGGCAGGCTGAGGCTGTGGTTAATTCTTCTTCCTAATGGGAAAACAGAGTGACCTGTGCCTGTCCCTACACCAGGAGCTAGTCTCTCATTGGTTCCAAGTCTTCCCGTTCATCCTCAGGACAAATTGCAACCTGTACGGAACAGGAGGTTAAAGGTGCTGATGCTCCAAGTAGGGAGATTGCTAGTAAAGTGGCTGGAATGGTGAACCCGAGCACAAGGAGATGAGAAATGAGGTGCGTTTTAAAAACCTTTCCCCATCACACGGTGTACCATCTTCTGGGTTTCTCATGCATGTTTTCGATGTAGCAAGATGCCCTTGAACCTGGAGATTTGGGACCCATGCGATGGGTACCACGCAGTATTACTTTAAAGGGTCTGCGTTTGCTCACCCAACCTCACCAAACCTCTCAGCCCCAAGAGTGTCCACCCTTATGTCTCATCCAGCTGTGGGTCTAGATATGGTCAATCCAGGTTGCATCACAGCCCCTGAACGCATTGTGTAAGAATTTCGCTCTCTTTCACTGTCTTTGTTTCATGGGTTTTTCAAAGTAATTTATTTTTATAATGGGGTTTAGCTGCTTTTCACTGCTGTGTTTATGCCGCTTTACACCCACTTGACACACTAACAGAGAGATATCAATACATAGGTTTTAAGATTATTACTAGTCAGATATATTCTTGTGCGGTGAATAGGGCGTGTTGAGTCCAGTTCTCTGAGCAAGGAGTAGGTCTTGTCTATTACATATTGGTTTTATGGAACGGTATCTGAGCTAATTTGAAACCCTTGTTTTATGTATCACCCCACCTCACCTTTCCCGTTAAGCAGCCATAGTGTGTTTTCTGCATGTGTGACTCCGTTCTGTTTTGTAATTCCGTTCAAGTGTAACGGTTTTTACATTCCCTCTATCAGTGATACCTTATGAGAAGTGTCCTTTTCTGTGTGACTTATTTCACTTAGAATCGTCGTACCTAAATCCACTCATCATGCTGCTACTAGCCTTATGACATTGATTTCATGGCTGAGTGATATTCCATTGTACATAAGGACCACAACTCCTTTATCCATTTTTCTCTTTCCTGGGATATTGAAGGTGGAATGAAGTGGAGGTCCTTGTCAAGAGAGCAGCCCTAAACTTTGGGGTGCTTGTGTCTTGCTGATTTTTAATTTTCCCAATGTATACCCCCATGAGTGGAAGTGCCCTATGCTCTCTAAGCTTTGCTTTTTAGATGTTTCAGGACTCACCGTACACTTCTCCAGAGTGGCTGTTGGCAATTTACATCCCACCCATCAGTGTAGCACGGCTCCCATTTCTCCATGGCCTTTCCTGTATTTCTGGTTTTGACACTTTTTTCAGCATGGCCCTTTTAACCGATGGGAAGCGAGACTTCTTTGTAGCGCTGATTTGCCTTTCCAGGTTGCTTGGTTGGCCAAAAAGGGCGTATGCGTTTTTTCCTGAATATATTCAGGAAAAAACGCATACGCCCTTTTTGGCCAAGGGCATCATTGTCAACGTTTTGCCACTTTTCATGTGCTTTAAAGGCGATTCGAATCTACCTCCTGAAATCTGTTTCCTGCAATTCTGCCTTGATTTCAAATCCTCTTCTTTGCCTTCCCTCAATATATTTGTGGACGAGAGTCATCATTTATAACTCTGCAGGTTTGTGAATTGCAGTGCCCTGAAGCTCCATTTTACAACTCGCTTTTTAGGGAGCTGGCCGCAAAAGCGCATGATGGCTTCAGGCCCTGTTCTGGTTCCGGGGGGCAGGCTGAGCCTGTGGTTAATTCTTCTTCCTGATGGGAAAATAGAGTGACCTGTGCCTGTCCCTACACCAGGAGCTAGTCTCTCATTGGTTCCAAGTCTTCCCGTTCATCCTCAGGACAAATTGCAACCTGTACGGAACAGGAGGTTAAAGGTGCTGATGCTCCAAGTAGGGAGATTGCTAGTAAAGTGGCTGGAATGGCGAACCCGAGCACAAGGAGATGAGAAATGAGGTGCGTTTTAGAAACCTTTCCCCATCACACGGTGTACCATCTTCTGGGTTTCTCATGCATGTTTTCGATGTAGCAAGATGCCCTTGAACCTGGAGATTTGGGACCCATGCGATGGGTACCACGCAGTATTACTTTAAAGGGTCTGCGTTTGCTCACCCAACCTCACCAAACCTCTCAGCCCCAAGAGTGTCCACCCTTATGTCTCATCCAGCTGTGGGTCTAGATATGGTCAATCCAGGTTGCATCACAGCCCCTGAACGCATTGTGTAAGAATTTCGCTCTCTTTCACTGTCTTTGTTTCATGGGTTTTTCAAAGTAATTTATTTTTATAATGGGGTTTAGCTGCTTTTCACTGCTGTGTTTATGCCGCTTTACACCCACTTGACACACTAACAGAGAGATATCAATACATAGGTTTTAAGATTATTACTAGTCAGATATATTCTTGTGCGGTCAATAGGGCGTGTTGAGTCCAGTTCTCTGAGCAAGGAGTAGGTCTTGTCTATTACATATTGGTTTTATGGAACGGTATCTGAGCTAATTTGAAACCCTTGTTTTATGTATCACCCCACCTCACCTTTCCCGTTAAGCAGCCATAGTGTGTTTTCTGCATGTGTGACTCTGTTCTGTTTTGTAATTCAGTTCAAGTGTAACGGTTTTTACATTCCCTCTATCAGTGATACCTTATGAGAAGTGTCCTTTTCTGTGTGACTTATTTCACTTAGAATCGTCGTACCTAAATCCACTCATCATGCTGCTACTAGCCTTATGACATTGATTTCATGGCTGAGTGATATTCCATTGTTTATATGGACCACAACTCCTTTATCCATTTTTCTCTTTCCTGGGATATTGAAGGTGGAATGAAGTGGAGGTCCTTGTCAAGAGAACAGCCCTAAACTTTGGGGTGCTTGTGTCTTGCTGATTTTTAATTTTCCCAATGTATACCCCCATGAGTGGAAGTGCCCTATGCTCTCTAAGCTTTGCTTTTTAGACGTTTCAGGACTCACCGTACACTTCTCCAGAGTGGCTGTTGGCAATTTACATCCCGCCCATCAGTGTAGCACGGCTCCCATTTCTCCATGGCCTTTCCTGTATTTCTGGTTTTGACACTTTTTTCAGCATGGCCCTTTTAACCGATGGGAAGCGAGACTTCTTTGTAGCGCTGATTTGCCTTTCCAGGTTGCTTGGTTGGCCAAAAAGGGCGTTTGCGTTTTTTCCTGAATATATTCAGGAAAAAACGCATACGCCCTTTTTGGCCAAGGGCATCATTGTCAACGTTTTGCCGCTTTTCATGTGCTTTAAAGGCGATTCGAATCTACCTCCTGAAATCTGTTTCCTGCAATTCTGCCTTGATTTCAAATCCTCTTCTTTGCCTTCCCTCAATATATTTGTGGACGAGAGTTATCATTTATAACTCTGCAGGTTTGTGAATTGCAGTGCCCTGAAGCTCCATTTTACAACTCGCTTTTTAGGGAGCTGGCCGCAAAAGCGCATGATGGCTTCAGGCCCTGTTCTGGTTCCGGGGGGCAGGCTGAGGCTGTGGTTAATTCTTCTTCCTAATGGGAAAACAGAGTGACCTGTGCCTGTCCCTACACCAGGAGCTAGTCTCTCATTGGTTCCAAGTCTTCCCGTTCATCCTCAGGACAAATTGCAACCTGTACGGAACAGGAGGTTAAAGGTGCTGATGCTCCAAGTAGGGAGATTGCTAGTAAAGTGGCTGGAATGGTGAACCCGAGCACAAGGAGATGAGAAATGAGGTGCGTTTTAAAAACCTTTCCCCATCACACGGTGTACCATCTTCTGGGTTTCTCATGCATGTTTTCGATGTAGCAAGATGCCCTTGAACCTGGAGATTTGGGACCCATGCGATGGGTACCACGCAGTATTACTTTAAAGGGTCTGCGTTTGCTCACCCAACCTCACCAAACCTCTCAGCCCCAAGAGTGTCCACCCTTATGTCTCATCCAGCTGTGGGTCTAGATATGGTCAATCCAGGTTGCATCACAGCCCCTGAACGCATTGTGTAAGAATTTCGCTCTCTTTCACTGTCTTTGTTTCATGGGTTTTTCAAAGTAATTTATTTTTATAATGGGGTTTAGCTGCTTTTCACTGCTGTGTTTATGCCGCTTTACACCCACTTGACACACTAACAGAGAGATATCAATACATAGGTTTTAAGATTATTACTAGTCAGATATATTCTTGTGCGGTGAATAGGGCGTGTTGAGTCCAGTTCTCTGAGCAAGGAGTAGGTCTTGTCTATTACATATTGGTTTTATGGAACGGTATCTGAGCTAATTTGAAACCCTTGTTTTATGTATCACCCCACCTCACCTTTCCCGTTAAGCAGCCATAGTGTGTTTTCTGCATGTGTGACTCCGTTCTGTTTTGTAATTCCGTTCAAGTGTAACGGTTTTTACATTCCCTCTATCAGTGATACCTTATGAGAAGTGTGCTTTTCTGTGTGACTTATTTCACTTAGAATCGTCGTACCTAAATCCACTCATCATGCTGCTACTAGCCTTATGACATTGATTTCATGGCTGAGTGATATTCCATTGTACATAAGGACCACAACTCCTTTATCCATTTTTCTCTTTCCTGGGATATTGAAGGTGGAATGAAGTGGAGGTCCTTGTCAAGAGAACAGCCCTAAACTTTGGGGTGCTTGTGTCTTGCTGATTTTTAATTTTCCCAATGTATACCCCCATGAGTGGAAGTGCCCTATGCTCTCTAAGCTTTGCTTTTTAGACGTTTCAGGACTCACCGTACACTTCTCCAGAGTGGCTGTTGGCAATTTACATCCCACCCATCAGTGTAGCACGGCTCCCATTTCTCCATGGCCTTTCCTGTATTTCTGGTTTTGACACTTTTTTCAGCATGGCCCTTTTAACCGATGGGAAGCGAGACTTCTTTGTAGCGCTGATTTGCCTTTCCAGGTTGCTTGGTTGGCCAAAAAGGGCGTATGCGTTTTTTCCTGAATATATTCAGGAAAAAACGCATACGCCCTTTTTGGCCAAGGGCATCATTGTCAACGTTTTGCCACTTTTCATGTGCTTTAAAGGCGATTCGAATCTACCTCCTGAAATCTGTTTCCTGCAATTCTGCCTTGATTTCAAATCCTCTTCTTTGCCTTCCCTCAATATATTTGTGGACGAGAGTCATCATTTATAACTCTGCAGGTTTGTGAATTGCAGTGCCCTGAAGCTCCATTTTACAACTCGCTTTTTAGGGAGCTGGCCGCAAAAGCGCATGATGGCTTCAGGCCCTGTTCTGGTTCCGGGGGGCAGGCTGAGCCTGTGGTTAATTCTTCTTCCTGATGGGAAAATAGAGTGACCTGTGCCTGTCCCTACACCAGGAGCTAGTCTCTCATTGGTTCCAAGTCTTCCCGTTCATCCTCAGGACAAATTGCAACCTGTACGGAACAGGAGGTTAAAGGTGCTGATGCTCCAAGTAGGGAGATTGCTAGTAAAGTGGCTGGAATGGCGAACCCGAGCACAAGGAGATGAGAAATGAGGTGCGTTTTAGAAACCTTTCCCCATCACACGGTGTACCATCTTCTGGGTTTCTCATGCATGTTTTCGATGTAGCAAGATGCCCTTGAACCTGGAGATTTGGGACCCATGCGATGGGTACCACGCAGTATTACTTTAAAGGGTCTGCGTTTGCTCACCCAACCTCACCAAACCTCTCAGCCCCAAGAGTGTCCACCCTTATGTCTCATCCAGCTGTGGGTCTAGATATGGTCAATCCAGGTTGCATCACAGCCCCTGAACGCATTGTGTAAGAATTTCGCTCTCTTTCACTGTCTTTGTTTCATGGGTTTGTAAAAGTTATTTATTTTTATAATGGGGTTTAGCTGCTTTTCACTGCTGTGTTTATGCCGCTTTACACCCACTTGACACACTAACAGAGAGATATCAATACATAGGTTTTAAGATTATTACTAGTCAGATATATTCTTGTGCGGTCAATAGGGCGTGTTGAGTCCAGTTCTCTGAGCAAGGAGTAGGTCTTGTCTATTACATATTGGTTTTATGGAACGGTATCTGAGCTAATTTGAAACCCTTGTTTTATGTATCACCCCACCTCACCTTTCCCGTTAAGCAGCCATAGTGTGTTTTCTGCATGTGTGACTCCGTTCTGTTTTGTAATTCAGTTCAAGTGTAACGGTTTTTACATTCCCTCTATCAGTGATACCTTATGAGAAGTGTCCTTTTCTGTGTGACTTATTTCACTTAGAATCGTCGTACCTAAATCCACTCATCATGCTGCTACTAGCCTTATGACATTGATTTCATGGCTGAGTGATATTCCATTGTACATAAGGACCACAACTCCTTTATCCATTTTTCTCTTTCCTGGGATATTGAAGGTGGAATGAAGTGGAGGTCCTTGTCAAGAGAGCAGCCCTAAACTTTGGGGTGCTTGTGTCTTGCTGATTTTTAATTTTCCCAATGTATACCCCCATGAGTGGAAGTGCCCTATGCTCTCTAAGCTTTGCTTTTTAGACGTTTCAGGACTCACCGTACACTTCTCCAGAGTGGCTGTTGGCAATTTACATCCCGCCCATCAGTGTAGCACGGCTCCCATTTCTCCATGGCCTTTCCTGTATTTCTGGTTTTGACACTTTTTTCAGCATGGCCCTTTTAACCGATGGGAAGCGAGACTTCTTTGTAGCGCTGATTTGCCTTTCCAGGTTGCTTGGTTGGCCAAAACGGGCGTATGCGTTTTTTCCTGAATATATTCAGGAAAAAACGCATACGCCCTTTTTGGCCAAGGGCATCATTGTCAACGTTTTGCCGCTTTTCATGTGCTTTAAAGGCGATTCGAATCTACCTCCTGAAATCTGTTTCCTGCAATTCTGCCTTGATTTCAAATCCTCTTCTTTGCCTTCCCTCAATATATTTGTGGACGAGAGTTATCATTTATAACTCTGCAGGTTTGTGAATTGCAGTGCCCTGAAGCTCCATTTTACAACTCGCTTTTTAGGGAGCTGGCCGCAAAAGCGCAGGATGGCTTCAGGCCCTGTTCTGGTTCCGGGGGGCAGGCTGAGGCTGTGGTTAATTCTTCTTCCTAATGGGAAAACAGAGTGACCTGTGCCTGTCCCTACACCAGGAGCTAGTCTCTCATTGGTTCCAAGTCTTCCCTTTCATCCTCAGGACAAATTGCAACCTGTACGGAACAGGAGGTTAAAGGTGCTGATGCTCCAAGTAGGGAGATTGCTAGTAAAGTGGCTGGAATGGCGAACCCGAGCACAAGGAGATGAGAAATGAGGTGCGTTTTAGAAACCTTTCCCCATCACACGGTGTACCATTTTCTGGGTTTCTCATGCATGTTTTCGATGTAGCAAGATGCCCTTGAACCTGGAGATTTGGGACCCATGCGATGGGTACCACGCAGTATTACTTTAAAGGGTCTGCGTTTGCTCACCCAACCTCACCAAACCTCTCAGCCCCAAGAGTGTCCACCCTTATGTCTCATCCAGCTGTGGGTCTAGATATGGTCAATCCAGGTTGCATCACAGCCCCTGAACGCATTGTGTAAGAATTTCGCTCTCTTTCACTGTCTTTGTTTCATGGGTTTTTCAAAGTAATTTATTTTTATAATGGGGTTTAGCTGCTTTTCACTGCTGTGTTTATGCCGCTTTACACCCACTTGACACACTAACAGAGAGATATCAATACATAGGTTTTAAGATTATTACTAGTCAGATATATTCTTGTGCGGTGAATAGGGCGTGTTGAGTCCAGTTCTCTGAGCAAGGAGTAGGTCTTGTCTATTACATATTGGGTTTATGGAACGGTATCTGAGCTAATTTGAAACCCTTGTTTTATGTATCACCCCCCCTCACCTTTCCCGTTAAGCAGCCATAGTGTGTTTTCTGCATGTGTGACTCCGTTCTGTTTTGTAATTCAGTTCAAGTGTAACGGTTTTTACATTCCCTCTATCAGTGATACCTTATGAGAAGTGTCCTTTTCTGTGTGACTTATTTCACTTAGAATCGTCGTACCTAAATCCACTCATCATGCTGCTACTAGCCTTATGACATTGATTTCCTGGCTGAGTGATATTCCATTGTACATAAGGACCACAACTCCTTTATCCATTTTTCTCTTTCCTGGGATATTGAAGGTGGAATGAAGTGGAGGTCCTTGTCAACAGAGCAGCCCTAAACTTTGGGGTGCTTGTGTCTTGCTGATTTTTAATTTTCCCAATGTATACCCCCATGAGTGGAAGTGCCCTATGCTCTCTAAGCTTTGCTTTTTAGACGTTTCAGGACTCACCGTACACTTCTCCAGAGTGGCTGTTGGCAATTTACATCCCGCCCATCAGTGTAGCACGGCTCCCATTTCTCCATGGCCTTTCTTGTATTTCTGGTTTTGACACTTTTTTCAGCATGGCCCTTTTAACCAATGGGAAGCGAGACTTCTTTGTAGCGCTGATTTGCCTTTCCAGGTTGCTTGGTTGGCCAAAACGGGCGTATGCGTTTTTTCCTGAATATATTCAGGAAAAAACGCATACGCCCTTTTTGGCCAAGGGCATCATTGTCAACGTTTTGCCGCTTTTCATGTGCTTTAAAGGCGATTCGAATCTACCTCCTGAAATCTGTTTCCTGCAATTCTGCCTTGATTTCAAATCCTCTTCTTTGCCTTCCCTCAATATATTTGTGGACGAGAGTTATCATTTATAACTCTGCAGGTTTGTGAATTGCAGTGCCCTGAAGCTCCATTTTACAACTCGCTTTTTAGGGAGCTGGCCGCAAAAGCGCATGATGGCTTCAGCCCCTGTTCTGGTTCCCGGGGGCAGGCTGAGCCTGTGGTTAATTCTTCTTCCTGATGGGAAAACAGAGTGACCTGTGCCTGTCCCTACACCAGGAGCTAGTCTCTCATTGGTTCCAAGTCTTCCCGTTCATCCTCAGGACAAATTGCAACCTGTACGGAACAGGAGGTTAAAGGTGCTGATGCTCCAAGTAGGGAGATTGCTAGTAAAGTGGCTGGAATGGCGAACCCGAGCACAAGGAGATGAGAAATGAGGTGCGTTTTAGAAACCTTTCCCCATCACATGGTGTACCATCTTCTGGGTTTCTCATGCATGTTTTCGATGTAGCAAGATGCCCTTGAACCTGGAGATTTGGGACCCATGCGATGGGTACCACGCAGTATTACTTTAAAGGGTCTGCGTTTGCTCACCCAACCTCACCAAACCTCTCAGCCCCAAGAGTGTCCACCCTTATGTCTCATCCAGCTGTGGGTCTAGATATGGTCAATCCAGGTTGCATCACAGCCCCTGAACGCATTGTGTAAGAATATCGCTCTCTTTCACTGTCTTTGTTTCATGGGTTTTTCAAAGTAATTTATTTTTATAATGGGGTTTAGCTGCTTTTCACTGCTGTGTTTATGCCGCTTTACACCCACTTGACACACTAACAGAGAGATATCAATACATAGGTTTTAAGATTATTACTAGTCAGATATATTCTTGTGCGGTGAATAGGGCGTGTTGAGTCCAGTTCTCTGAGCAAGGAGTAGGTCTTGTCTATTACATATTGGTTTTATGGAACGGTATCTGAGCTAATTTGAAACCCTTGTTTTA